>NW_026291158.1:0-40109 GCF_000002775.5 Populus trichocarpa
TCTTATTTTTCCTGATGCTAACAGATATGAGGCGTGGCATAATGCTATGCGTGAGGAAATTCAGGCCTTACACGCAAACAGAACATGGACTTTAGTGTTGTTTCATCCGTCCATGAATGTTATTGGTAGCCGATGGGTCTACAAAATTTAAACGCCGATCTGATGGTAGCATTGAGAGGTATAAGGCGCGCCTGGTTGCTAGGGGCTTCACTCAGCAAAAAGGTATTGATTACTCAGAAACTTTTAGTCTTGTTATCAAACAGGCAACGGTATGCTTAGTGTTCTCCATTGCAGTTTCGAGTGGTTGGGAAAATTCATCAGCTTGACATTTATAATGCATTTCTAAATGGAGTCCTTGATGAAGCGGGTTTACATGAAACAACCTCCAGGTTTTGTTGATTCTGCTCTCCCAGGTCATGTATGTCGATTGCATAAATCTCTATATGGGTTAAAACAGGCTCCGCGGGCTTGGTACACTCGTCTAAATGACTTCCTATTATCCATTGGTTTTCATGCTTCTAAAGTGGATACCTCATTGTTTTATCTTCTCGGTTGGTAGCGATATTTGTTATCTTTTGGTTTATGTTGATGATATTCTGCTTACGGGTATTAATGTTATTCTGCTACAACGCCTCATTCAGCTACTGAGCTCAGAATTTAAACTTCAGGATTTGGGTGATGTTCATTATTTTTTGGGTATTGAAGTACAGTGTACTGGTCTGGGACTTATGCTTTGCCAACATAAGTATACACTTGACATCCTCACACGAGCTGGTATGTTATCCTGTAAACCAGTTGATACTCCTATTCGGCATCCAAAGCCACCATTATGCCGGATCCATTGTTTTCTGATGCTACTCGTTTTCGGCAACTTGTTGGTGCCCTCCAATATCTCACTTTCACACGCCCGGATATTTGCTTTGCTGTTAACCGGGTCTGTCAGTTTATGCATGCTCCTACAGAATCTCATTGGGCCGCCGTGTGAAACGCAATCTTGCGTTATCTTCGTGGTACGGCATCACATGGTTTACATGTTACTCGCAGCTCTTCCTTTGCTTTACATGGTTTACAGATGCAGATTGGGCTGGTAGTATTAAGGATAGAAAGTCTACAAGTGGTTACCTTGTGTTCTTTGGTCAGACGCCGATTTCGTGGAAATCGAGTAAGGCAACGCACTGTTGCTCGTTCTTCGACGGAAGCTGAGTACAAAGCCTTAGCCGATGGCACGGCTGAAGTTATCTGGCTTCAGTACTTGTTAACAGATCTTCAGATTCCGACTGCTTCTGCCCCTATTATCTGGTGTGACAACCTTGGTGCCACGTATTTGTCTGCAAACCCTGTATTTCATGCTCGCACAAAAACATATTGAGATTGATTATCATTTTGTCCGAGATAGAGTTGCGAAGAAGGAGATTCAGATTCGTTTTATTTCCTCTCGGGATCAACTTGTCGATGTCTTCACTAAGCCACTTCCTGCTTCTTCGTTTACTACTTTTAGATTCAAGCTTTGGGTTGATCCTCCACCCTCAGCTTGAGGGGGCGTATTATAGAATGTAACTATATAGGAAATATTGTAGTCATATTCTTATGTGGTAATCTCCACCTTTACTATTGTATATTGCCCTACTCATATATATAGAAAGGGTTGGCTAACTATTAGGTTAAGCCTCCTAATTATTTCTCAATTAAGGAAGACCAAATTATGTGTACGTATAATGTATGTAAACAAAATTAAGGAAGACCAAGACATCGTATAGGTCTAGGGTCTTTGTCGTCTTCTCCGTTACATATTTTTGGTTGTGACTTGATTTTTCTAATTTAATTAATGTTCCCCTCAATCTCTCTTTACTTTTCTCTTCCAGTACATATAATTTATATAAACAAAACTAAGGAAGACCAAGACATCGTATACGCCCTTGCAGTCTTTTTTGTCTTCTGCATTCATGGACTTGGCCCTCCGCCTCACATATTTTTGGTGATACATCATTTGTGACTTGGTTTTTCATTTTGAATGTTCCTCTCAATATCATAAATGTGACAACATGTTACAGTCTGCCACTGTGTGTTTAAGAGGTTAATGATGTTGAGATTTCTGAATAGCATGCATGCATGGAAAATAATAAAATAAAATTATTCAGGATTCTCTAATATTATGTTAGACGGATCTAGAACCTAAAGATATGATCTTCTTTGACTTTAAATAATTCTTTAAAGATTTAAGTTATTGCAAATTACAAGACGTCCAATTTGTCTGGCCTCCAACAATAATCAACACAAACCACCAGTAAGAAATCTCTTAAATCTTTATTTAGAAGAGAGTGGTTGCTATGATTAGAGTGTTAGCTCTATATCATGTGACTTACATAGTTTTTTCTGTCCAACATGAAACCCCTAAAAAATAAGAGGCATGGCTTATTATTTATAGGAAAATCTGAAAAACCATAAAAATTAGCAAAAATATCAATTTGTCCCTTGAATAATATCCACGTACTAATTCAGGATAATTTTACAAATTAACTCAATCAAGTCCTTGATTTTTCTAGGTCTAGAAATATAATATATGTATTAATTATATAATATATGTATTAATTAATTTCTAAAATATATTTTAATCAAGTCATACTTAATTAAATCATCCTAGTTTAATTTCTGACTAATGTTTCTTAATGTGTGTGACCCATTAGGTTCCTAATATGATAGCTCGAATATAAATTCTAATTATAATTAAATATAATTAAACAATTTAATTTATTATCAAATCAATAATTGATTAATTTATATTTGAAAATTAGGTGCATCGTCTAGTAACGTGTCATGATCCCTCAAATATTATAAAAGTCAGTAGTGGTTTGACTTAACTTTTAGTAATAATTTAAAATAAATCAACTTTTGCTTTTGTTTTGTTTTGCTTTTTTATTTTTTATTTTTATTTTAGGATGTGTTTTTTTTAGAAAAATTCCTTTTAAACCTCTCAGGGTCATTTTGTTTTTCTAGAAAACTACAAATAAGTTTTTTTTATGTTGCATATGGTTAAATATCTAAAAAATATAACAAAAAAAAAAATCATATCGTTTAATATTTTCATACAAAAACAAAAAATATGTGTTTTGGCATGCATTTTAGGAGGGGGGTTGCTGTTTTTTGCAAAGAAAATGGAGGAAGAAGAACGAATGGGGGAGGAGGAGAGGGGGGGGTCGCTCAACATATCATTATTATAGAATGTATAGATAGTATATTTCAGAATAGGAAATTAATATAGGATTATTTCAATGTTGTAATCCCTACAGTTACTGCCGTGTTCTGCCCTACATATATAAATAGGAAGGTTGGCTAAGGCACAACCTAACACACATTTTATTATTCTCAACTTGGTATCAGAGCCACAAAACCTTAAAAATACTTAACCTACTTCTCTCACAGCCGGCAACCTTTACTTCTCTCACAGCCAGCAACCTTCTCCTGCAGCAAATAATTAAACCTACTTCTCTCACAGCCGGCAACCTTCTTCTTCGGCAAATTAACCTACTTCTCCTTTAGCACATACGTCTTCTTCCTTTGCAGCACAACCTCTCTTCTTCAATGGAACAACCGCCACATACATCTTCTTCCTCTGCAGCACCAGCAGTCCAGTCTTCTTCACCAGCACGCAGCAGCCATCCTATGACTCTCAGACCGCGGCAGCCGAAGACAGCAAACCTGGCTGCTTCCGCTGCCGCCACCTCTGCCTCCACACGGGTACTGCATTCTCCTTCTTCTGAGCCCTTTGCATTTTCTGATGCTGACCGCCGGTATGCAGTTTGGCATAATGCTATGTGTGATGAGATCGCTGCTTTGCGCACAAATCAAACTTGGTCTTTGGTTCCATTTCATTCTTCTATGAACGTTGTTGGCAGTAGATGGGTATATCGGATCAAACGTCGTGTTGATGGTAGTATTGAGCGCTATAAAGCGCGCCTTGTTGCTAGAGGTTTTACCCAGCAGGAAGGTATTGATTATTCTGAAACCTTAAGTCCAGTTATTAAGCAGGCCACTGTCCGATTGGTTTTCTCTATCGCGGTTTCACGAAATTGGAAGATTCATCAGCTTGATATTCATAATGCCTTCCTCAATGGTGTTCTTACTGAAGAGGTCTACGTGAAACAGCCTCCAAGTTTTGTTGACTCCTCTCTTCCATCTCATATGTGCAGATTGCACAAATCATTGTATGGTTTGAAATAGGCACCGAGAGCATGGTACACTCGTGTTGCGATGTCGCGGTCGCACAAATTAATTACCCTAGCTTCAAACACAACACACAAGATAGTATAGAGCAAGCAAGGGGTCGATCCCACGAGGAAGTTTCAAGTCAGATTTTTATGTTGTACGTTATGTAATTGGGGGGATTTGGTTTGTGATTATCTAAACTATGGCAGCAATTAAACTAGCAAACAAAATCAATTAAAACCAAAACTTATCAAGAAAACAAACCTTGGTCGCAAGCACACATCCACCAACTGAAATTAGAACCGATCCTTGAAACAAAAATTGCAGTTTATGTTCTGAAATTTTATCTTTTCTTAACGTTGATTAATTAACGGATCCGCCGTATAACTAATCCTAACCAACAAACAATCAAAGTGTCCGCACTAATGATTCAATTTAATGGTAGCTTTAAGAACTAGATAATTTCATCAAGATTAACATACAAGCTGTCCGCAGCTTGTGTCACTTTGTTCAAATGTTCTCCCTAAGTTCAATAACGTAGTTCCGCCACAATTATCAAGCTTAGTTGCTTCACAAGTTCATATATCACAACTCCGGTTTTGATATTAAACTTAGCAATAGATTGTTCACAACAATAACTTAGAGTCCGCTCTAGCAATCATCAACAACAATCATAGAAAATATGCATAGGAAAACATCATACTCATTCATAACATAAACTGAAAATAAAAGGAAGAATAAATCTCACGGTTCTTGAAATCCAAAGGTTAGTTGTGTCCTTGCAACCAAGAAAAGAGCTTAGCCTTGCATAACTATTGAACAACTACTTCTAAAGAATGAAAAGAGCATGATTTTTTTGGGTTTGAAGAGGAGAGAATTTGTGTTTATTCTCTGCTGGCTGCTGCCTCCTTCTGCTCTCCCTCTTTTCTGCTGGCTGCTGTCTCCTTCTCTCTTTCTTTTTATATGCTAAGAAACCCTAGTCTCTATTTCACAAAATAGTCCTTCCTTGAGTTGGCAGTTTACATTTAAGTACTTCAATAACTATTTTTCCTAAAAGGAGAAATAGCCTTGCATGAAATCTTCAAGCTCTGACTTAGAGGAGCTAAATTGCTGATATAAAAACTTGGATGTCGGTTTAGATGCTTCGGAATGTAATTTGGACTTGTTTCTTCACGAAACCTGTTTGCTGGCAGAATTCAGATGTCATCTTTTAAAACTCATATCTCCCTCATATGACATCTTTTTTGGCTGAAATTTGGAGCGTTGATAGTTCTTTAAGTCAGGAATCCACGAAAATTTAGTTTTCATTAATTGGACTTCTGTAGCTCCAGATATTAAATTTTGAATGGCCAAAGGTCAACACTGGCAGAATGCGAGATTTGACTTTGCAGGATGTGATTTCCATGATCTTTCTCTTTTTATTTTTCTTGCATTACATTTCCAGAAATGTATGGATGTTAGCTTTTTAGTGCCACTGGAATCACTTCATTTCGATCTCTAGAACTCACGCTCTGCACAAAACATCGACTGAATGTCAAATCTGCCAATTACCTCCAATTTACTCCCTTTTGCATCTTTCATCCAAAAGTGCCTTCAAAACATAAAACAAAGAATATCAAGGCATTTTATACATAAAACATAGACAAAACATTAGGTAGATGTGGGTGAAACTATCGAATAACATGGTTACATCAACTCGTCTAAGTGATTTTCTGCTCTCCATTGGTTTTCGCGCTTCTAAGGTTGACACCTCCCTGTTTATTTTATCTGATGATACTAATATCTTTTATCTGATGGTACTAATATCTTTTATCTCCTGGTGTATGTTGATGATATTCTGCTTACGGGTAGCAACTCTGCTATGCTTCATCATCTAATACAGCTACTTAGCACTGAGTTCAAGCTTCATGACTTAGTTGATGTTCACTACTTTCTGGGTATTGAAGTTCAGTCTACCGGTATGGGTTTAATGCTGCGTCAACATAAATATATTCTTGACATCCTCACCCGCGCTGGTATGACTTCCTGCAAACCTGTTGATACTCCAGTCTCCCCTTCGAAAGTCACTTTATTACCGGATCACTCATTCTCTGATCCTACACGATTTCATCAAATCGTGGGTGCTCTTCAATATCTTACCTTCACCCATCTGGATATATGCTTTGCTGTTAACAGAGTCTGTCAGTTTATGCATGCTCCTACAGATTCTCATTGGGCCGCTGTTAAGCGTATTCTACGCTATCTTAAAGGTACGACATCTTATGGTTTTCATATCACTCGAGGCTCCTCTTTTGCTCTACATGGCTTTACAGATGCTGATTGGGCTAGTAGTATTGATGATCGCAAGTCTACGGGTGGCTATCTTGTCTTTTTTGGTCAGACACCGATTTCTTGGAAATCCAGCAAGCAACGCACAATTGCTCGCTCCTCTACTGAGGCTGAGTATAAAGCTCTTGCTGATGGTACTGCTGAAGTCATTTGGCTTCAATACTTGTTAACAGATCTGCAGGTTCCTTCAGTTTGTGCTCCTACCATTTGGTGTGATAATCTTGGTGCTACCTATCTCTCGGCCAATCCTATCTTTCATGCTCGTACTAAGCATGTTGAAGTGGATTATCACTTTTTCCGTGACCGCGTTGCCAAGAAAGAGATTCAGATTCGTTTTGTTCCCTCTCGGGATCAACTTGCCGATGTGTTCACTAAACCGCTTCCTGTTGCATCCTTTACTGCTTTTCGGTTCAAGCTTCGAGTTGATCTCCCACCCTCAGCTTGAGGGGGCATATTATAGAAAATTAATATAGGATTATTCCAATGTTGTAATCCCTACAGTTACTGCCGTGTTCTGCCCTACATATATAAATAGGAAGGTTGGCTAAGGCACAACCCAACACACATTCTATTATTCTCAACTATCATAACTTAAATATTATTGATAGATTCATGGATGAATATTACCAACAGGTTTATTTTATCGGTATTTTTGTCTGTAAAAATGACATTTCATTATATCTCTTTTTTTTTAATCATTCGTTTTCCACTTTAATTCCTCCAGCATACACTAATAAAGATTTTTTTGTCGGTGTTTATGGACAGATATTAAGAGGAATTGTTTCGTTGGTAAAACTCACTGTAATCTACATATGAGAATTTTTCCATCAATATTTGTTGTTGATTTTTTTTCCTGTGGTGTTGGCTAAACACAAGGAAGGGAGATATATAAAATCTCTATATCAATATCCAGGTTTGATGATCATGCCATGCGTGATAACTGAGGAATAAAGGCAAGGAAAAAAAATAACCCACAAACATAAAAATACAATAACCATGGTATTAATAACAATTCAAAATCCAAACATGGCTAAATACATAGCCTCGTTATTCAAAATCCAAATACATGACAGATTCATAAAGGATAGAGAAACTTCGTAACCGGATACATGCATACTCTCTGGTTTATATATATATATATATATATATATATATATATATATATATATATATATATATATATTCCCAGATTATTATGCTTGCATGGGTTTCGAAAGTCAGGACCATGCACCAAATCTTTCACATGATAGTACAGGTAGTAAACGTTGCCGCCGTCGTAGCAACTGCCTGAAACACAGTCGCGAAGACCTAGTAAAAGAAAGAGAGAAGCAAGACCAACAAGTTATTAGTATCAACAAGCTAGTCACGGGTCTTACTGTTGGGAATTCTGACCGGTGATGTACTGATATTTGCTCATAGGAGGGTAATGCGCACTGACACTATTTGACGTGGTTCGGCAAAACCGCCTACATCCACGGGAGAGAGTCCATATTATTTAGAGATAGAGAAATGATACAATAAATACATGGAGGAGGATCACTCAACTCCCAGCTCACACACCCTGCTGCCCATGGCAGCAGCTCCTCTTTCTCTTCTTGTCTTCACGTTCTCACACACTCTCACACCCTTTGCTCTTAAAAACATGCCTATTTTATAGGCAATTCTTGGCAACTTTCTCCAGCAATCAAAGGGGACAATAGGTCCCGAAATCATGCCATTAATTGTGGCATTAGTGATGCTTCCACTAAGCCACAATTAGTGGTGGGGTATTGCCACTAAATGGCAATATCCCAACAATCACCCCCTTTGCCATTTGTGTGGGCAATTGTTTTCTTGCTTCTTCAGCACAAGCTTGCATTCTGCAGTTCTTCCAAGCTTCCATTTTGAGAGCGTCTTCAACACAACATTCCCCTTCGAGTGTATCAATCATGCTCGGTCCGGAATGATTTTTCAAGCCTTACACCAAGGCTTACAACACCCCTTCAAACGAATATTCCCAAGTGCGACAATCATTGAGTACTTCAATGTGATCACAAGCTCACCACTCTTCCAAGAGTCTACTCATCCAGGAGTTGCGCCTGCCGTCTGTTCCACCCTAGGAACCACGCCTTACTTCTCCGTGAGTCTCTCGCTCTTAGTCGTAAGAGTCCAGGTAGCTCTCCACCTTTAACCATGGGGGCAACCCATAAAGGTTGATCCATATCTGTCTTCATACTCTGAGTATTACAATGCCATTACCGAGCTCACCACCTTGACAAGAGTCAACTCGTTCTCGGAACCTGCGCATGCCTTTCTGCTTCTTCATAGCAGCCGCGTCTTAATGCTCCACAAGTCACACACTTATTGTCCAAGGCAAATGTCTTCTAGCTCATTGATCTTTAGCATGGGGGCAATATCCATGAAAGTCAATCCTGCATTTGTCTTCATACTCATCATAGCCACTTCATTGGCTATCCATACACCTGTCCCCTTGTATCTAGCCATCACATCGGCTTTGGGGCGTTCTGAACTGGGCTCATATCGTGGCCCTCACACCTTCTCCTCAGGTGTCTCTGCTCGTCATCATGCGGCGGTCTGAACTGGGGCTTCTCTCATAGCCCTCACACCTTCTCTACGGTGTCTTCGCCCGTTGTCATGGGGCGGTCGCATCCTCCTTCAGCTGAGATGCATCAAAGTGGCTCCAAAAATCTCTACCACCATGTGCACTATGGGAGAGATTACTGCCACTGACTACATAGAAAGAGAAAGTTACGGTATACTCCTCACAATCCTCCACCTCGATTTCTATGTTTGGAGCTTCTGTGCCTTTCTGCTTGACAGCTCCACCTACACCAACTCTCTTTGGTGTCTTCGCCTTTCATCATAGGCGGTTGCCTTGTATCACAGGCATTTGCACCCCCTCAATTAGGTGCCTCTGCAACAGCTCTCTTTCCATCCTTGCATGCATTGGAAAGGTCTTCGCATGTTGTCTTCATCAAGAGCATAAGAGACTTCTTGTTGTACAAACTTTAACAGTCTCTGCTCTGAGCTTCATCTGGGAACACTTCTTCTCCTTGCACCTGTTGTCTCATTACAGTACCTCTTTGGATCTTATGGGTACTCATGCACAATCTCCGTGTGCCCTCGTGCAATTTCTGTTCTCCAGATTTCTCTCTATTCCTTGCTTATGTTTAACAGCAGCTCATCCTGTCATAACACCTGTCCAAGTCAAAATAGGGTGCCAATCTTTATCCCTTGTTGTATTTCTCTTCTATTATCAGGGTCTTCATCAATTCTTCCCTTGAGAAATCACAGTCACCGAATCTAACTGCTTTGGAGAAATCACCACTCCTCAGATCCTTGATCATACGGAACCCAACTGTTCCCTTGTGCCGTCATCCTGCTAGTCTTCAACCGTTTCATTACAAACTGCTATATATATGAAAATAGTACCGTATGGATAATCCTTCCACTAAGCAAGTTCCCAGGAAAGATTGGAGGGGTCACACTGGTCCCGCTTAAAACCCAATCTCCTAGACAGAACTTCTTAGGCCATATCTATCCATCGTACTGTCTTTCCGTATATACAACCATTTGCTAGCTTTGTTGCGGCTTTCCTTTACAAGTGATCTGGAATATACTGGTTTAATACATCATTTCTCAACATCTGGCGAGACTACCAGTGCTTAGATTCGTCAAGATTGGTCTTGGTCAATTTCCACTCTTCACCTCAAATTATCCACATGATCGGGTGTCCAGAGTGTCCCAATTTTGCCTTCCTTCAAGGCAGCTAAAATTCTACCCACTTAGTAGTTCAGCACATGTAATTGGGTAAACATGTGCACCTTCTTCTTCTTCATCTCCATCGACCACCTTGATGACCTTCAGATGCCTCCTAATCGGGCAATCTCTTTTGTTAATTCACCACTGCCATTTTCGGTCTCAAATTTCAACGATCGGACCATACCATTGCATCCAGAACGATCAAATTAGCTGGAAACAAGTCTGAAATCGTCCAAATCGCACTTCAGACGGCTAAGATTTGATCAAAACAATTCTGGCCTGATCAACGGCTCAGATTCAATCTCATATCCGGTTGCACGTAGGATCAGCTACACTGGATCCCATCCCTCGGCTCGCGGCTCGGCTCGGCTCAACTCGGCTCGGCTCGCGGCTGATGACGTGTCTGCTTACTGGTCGATGACGTGTCTAATGACCTGGCATGCCTACTGTGCATGCTGACATCACAATTACATCATGCTGATGTCATCCCTGGCATGCCTACTGTGCATGATGACGTCACAATTATGTCATGCTGACATCATCCATATCCGAGTCATTCACATGGGTCGGGTCAACTGGTATTCGGGTCGGGTCAGCCCATCCGGGCGAAGAAGACGCGTGTCACGCGTGGGGCGCGTCTGCGCGCGTAGGCAGACGCCCTGCCGGAGAGTGATGGAGAGTGCGGCCATGTCCGACGTCCGATTTTGACGCCGTTTTCACCAGTGGCTTCGTCGCTTCCTCCTCTACACAGTGGTATGGTCAAAACACAATTTTGACAACTTTCATTTTTGAGCAAAAATCAAACACCCCTTTAAACCATACGCTCTGATACCAATTGTTGGGAATTCTGACCGGTGATGTACTGATATTTGCTCATAGGAGGGTAATGCGCACTGACACTATTTGACGTGGTTCGGCAAAACCGCCTACATCCACGGGAGAGAGTCCATATTATTTAGAGATAGAGAAATGATACAATAAATACATGGAGGAGGATCACTCAACTCCCAGCTCACACACCCTGCTGAAGAGAATCTTGAGATGATTGCTATTTTATATATATATATATATATATATATATATATATATATATATATATATATATAATAAATAGTGCTATATATGTACATATAATTAATTAGCTACCCGATCGTATATACTAATATATTTTATGTAGAGGGTTTCGTTTGATGATATATTCTTATTGGATAATAGCAGATTTGACTGGACAATAATTACTAAATGATATATAAGAACCAATCAACTCACTGGTCGCCTTTGATTATACAAGACAATTGCGTTGCTAGCATCTGGGACCTGAAATATAAAATCAAAATCGAGTTGGGTTAACGAGTATCTAGGAAAATTATTATTATTATTGAAAGGAATTTGACACTAGTGTGATTGATTTATTTTTTATGTACAATATATATAGTTGTGACATGATAAGTGAAATAACAGAAAAAAAAAATATAGCTTAGCTAGGATACCTGATGTTTCGCCAGTGCAGCTTCCATCTTCACCTTTGCAGCTTTCATCTGCTTGATCTTCTTCTCCTTTTCTTCAAGCTTCACCTTCATGTTTTCAAGAATAATATAGTTATCCAAAAAATGTTTGTGGGGGTGGACATATTTTCTTTCAGTAAAACATTTACTGCAAAGATTGAAGGACTCATCATCATTAGCAAAGCAGTCGGTGCATGAGAAAAACGTTCCCTTTAGAAGCCCACCGCATCCATCACAAATTTTTCTTCCACTCTTAATTATGTAGAAGAGAGTCATCACTTCCATAAAATCTAGTTCGCCAGTTCTACTTTTGTTTAGATAGTCGAAAAAGGGACGGTTCGCCATTTTTGTGTAACGTTCCCGCTTCATGTATGCCAGGTACTCTTGAATGGTTATTCCTCCACTCCCGTCATGATCCATCCTCTTGAAAAAACTTTTACCTTGCGATTTGCTCTCTTCATTGGCAGTGGTGTAATACGCCTTTGCAATCTTGTGCAGATCATCCATTATTTTTACCTTATCGGATCCAAATTAAATGGCTAGGAAATGTAATCCTGCCTATATGTAAATATACACATAGACAACCCTAGTTTAATTATGTGTACATATAATGTATGTAAACAAAATCAAGGAAGACCAAGACATCGCATAGGTCTAGGTCTTTGTCGTCTTCTCCGTGACTTGATTTTTATAATTTAATGGTCCCCTCAATCTCTCTTTACTTTTCTCTTCCACTACATATAATGTATATAAACAAAATCAAGGAAGACCAAGACATCGTATAGGTCTAGGTCTTTGTTGTCTTCTGCATTCGAGGACTTGGCTCTCCACCTCACATATTTTTGGTGATACATCATTTTGTCCTCTCAATATCATGCATGTGACAACATGTTACAATCTGCCATTGCGTGTTTATGAGGTTAATGATGTTGAGATTTCTGAATATCATGCATGCATGCATGCTATGTATGCAGGGAAAACAATAAAATAAAATTATTCAAGATTCTCTAGTATTATGTTAGACGGATCTAGAATTATTTAAAAATTTATTACCTAAAGATATGATCTTCTTTGATTTTAAAACAAACCACAAAAAAACTTGAACACATTAAAACACAAAGCTTAGTTCGATAATGTTAACAACAATACCTCTCCACAGTGGAGTCGCCATTCTGTCGCACGTCCCCCCGCGCGGCGTTTCGATGATTTTTCGTTTCTTTGCTTGATTTAAGATCTTGGGAGTCGCCATCTAGTATTTGATTGAGGGTTACTAGTAAACCCGGATTTACTGGTCCTGGTCAGAGATTCAAGGATAGGGGACTGGTTGTGGCTAGGAAAAATATTAGCACCCCTAGCACACCCTACCTGAGGTAAACTACTTCACGGTTTGATGTGATTTGAAAATTTAAAATATTAATCAAATTCTAAGATTTTAATAAATCAGTTATTAAATTGTGATTCTCCCACCCATCTCCTTCCTATTGTTGCAGCCAATAGTGGGCTCACTGCCGATAACATCACCAGTAGTGGCAACAAAGGCAAGAGCTTTGTTCTGGTCTCTGTAACGTGCCTGGCTGGGCAGCAGCACCCCAGTAGGCTCGGGCTCGGGACCACACCCCGAGCCCAACATGTTTGGGTCTATGCAGTGTGTCTGGATCTATTTTTTACATCTAATGGGTATAACCCCAACACTTGCCAAAGATTTTTTTAGGACCCCACGCAAGTCTCTTAATATTTTATATTAGTCCAATATATATTATTTTGAGTAAAATACAACTCAAAATATCACAAGAATAAAATTATACTTCAGCCCCTCCTCTTCACAAAATAACAAGATTCATGAGCTATAAATACATCATGAATCCTTCAAGTCAAAGGTTCACAATCTTTTTATTTTTAGCATTTTCAACATATAAATTTTTAAAATCTATCTCTCTAAAATATAATTGCACCTTCTTTCTATTCAAAGTTACTGACTTTACTATCAGAGAGTTCTCACGTCGATTAAAAAAGATCTTTTGCAAATAACAGCTACCGGTCACCTGGCTTGGCTCACTAGGCACCACTAACTTCTATTATAGCTATCAATCACCTAGCTCATCAAACACTACTTGCAACTATCACAGCTATCAGACACCTTAACTAAAAAGAATGGATCAGATTATTTAAACTAAAAAATCAACTAATTATTTAATACATTAATCTTAGTATCTTGAATTTTTGTACTCCTCAATCATACAAAAAGCTTATTAGACGTTCAGTTCTTGTTCACAACTCATAAAAAAAGTGGTGCATTTCTTCTACGCTACTCTTAGGAACGTGCATGAGACTCATTAAGATCATTTCAAAGGGGCTTGGTCATTTTTGTAGAAATTTGAATTCGTCAACCTCATCTCTCTCTTTCTAAGTGTGAAGATGCATATCATGTAAAGGAAAGCAATGAAGACTAAAAACATCCCATCAAGAGTTTGGGTCATTCGTCTTCTTCCCATGAATCTTCCACAAGTTTGGCGCACACGTTCCACAAGTCTAGTGATTAATATGTTGTGTTTTTTGACGTGTTTTTCTCACTTCAAATTTACTAAAAAATGATTGGTAGATTATAAAATTTATTGTATCAATATAATTCTGGCACTGTCCCTATCACAAAGCTTATTGGACGTGCAGTTCTTGTTCACAACTCATAAGAAAGTGGTGCATTTCTTCTTCGCTACAAGAAGCTTATTGGACGTGCATGTTTTTAGTGTTCATTGCTTTCCTTTACATATCATGTAAAGGAAAGCAATGAAGACTAAAAACATCCCAGCAAGAGTTTGGGTCATTCCTCTTCTTTCTATGAATCTTCCACAAGTCTAGTGATTAATATATTGTGTTTTTTGACGTGTTTTTCTCACTTCAAATTTACTAAAAAATGATTGGTAGATTATAAAATTTATTGTATCAATATAATTCTGGCACTGTCCCTATCACAAAGCTTTGGGAATAAAATTTGCCTTTGTTATGTCCAGTAGTCCATGCATGGATGGTTGCCATTTATCGATGTGCGTTAATGTGATCAGAATTAAATAATACATAATGATAATAGAGGTTAGAATATTAGAAATGCAATTGGCCAAGTGAGCATCAAATTATCAAGGAATAAACTTTTACATGAATTGAAGATAATATAGATGGAAATAGGGCAATGAGATAATTAATGTACAGATTAAATAAATTGGAGGATCGGAAATTTTTCTGGTATGAATTTCCTAGGTAAATTTTTCTGGCATGAATTTTTCTGGTATGAATTCCCGCCTATATATATATACATGGACAACCCTAGTTTCATTATGTGTACGTATAATGTATGTAAACAAAATTAAGGAAGACCATGACATCTTATAGGTCTAGGGTCTTTGTCGTCTTCTCCGTTACATATTTTTGGTTGTGACTTGATTTTTCTAATTTAATTAATGTTCCCCTCAATCTCTCTTTACTTTTCTCTTCCAGTACATATAATTTATATAAACAAAATTAAGGAAGACCAAGACATCGTATACGCCCTTGCAGTCTTTTTTGTCTTCTGCATTCGAGGACTTGGCCCTCCGCCTCACATATTTTTGGTGATACATCATTTTGTGACTTGGTTTTTCATTTTGAATGTTCCTCTTAATATCATAAATGTGACAACATGTTACAGTCTGCCACTGCGTGTTTAAGAGGTTAATGATGTTGGGATTTCTGAATAGCATGCATGCATGGAAAATAATAAAATAAAATTATTCAGGATTCTCTAATATTATGTTAGACGGATCTAGAACCTAAAGATATGATCTTCTTTGACTTTAAATAATTCTTTAAAGATTTAAGTTGTTGCAAACTACAAGCCGTCCAATTTGTCTGGTCTCCAACAATAATCAACACAAACTACCAGTAAGAAATCTCTTAAATCTTTATTTAAAAGAGAGTGGTTGCTATGATTAGAGTGTTAGCTCTATATCATGTGACTTACATAGTTTTTCTGTCCAACATGAAACCCCAGAAAAATAAGAGGCATGGCTTACTATTTATAGGAAAATCTGAAAAACCCTATAAATTAGCAAAAATATCAATTTGTCCCTTGAATAATATCCACGTACTAATTCAGGATAATTTTACAAATTAACTCAATCAAGTCCTTGATTTTTCTAGGTCTAGAAATATAATATATGTATTAATTATATAATATATGTATTAATTAATTTCTAAAATATATTTTAATCAAGTCATACTTAATTAAATCATCCTAGTTTAATTTCTGACTAATGTTTCTTAATGTGTGTGACCCATTAGGTTCCTAATATGATAGCTCGAATATAAATTCTAATTATAATTAAATATAATTAAACAATTTAATTTATTATCAAATCAATAATTGATTAATTTATATTTGAAAATTAGGTGCATCGTCTAGTAACGTGTCATGATCCCTCAAATATTATAAAAGTCAGTAGTGGTTTGACTTAACTTTTAGTAATAATTTAAAATAAATCAACTTTTGCTTTTGTTTTGTTTTGCTTTTTCATTTTTTATTTTTATTTTAGGATGTGTTTTTTTTAGAAAAATTCCTTTTAAACCTCTCAGGGTCATTTTGTTTTTCTAGAAAACTACAAATAAGTTTTTTTTTTTATGTTGCATATGGTTAAATCTCTAAAAAATATAACAAAAAAAAATCATATCGTTTAATATTTTCATACAAAAACAAAAAATATGTGTTTTGGCATGCATTTTAGGAGGGGGGTTGCTGTTTTTTGCAAAGAAAATGGAGGAAGAAGAACGAATGGGGGAGGAGGAGAGGGGGGGGTCGCTCAACATATCATTATTATAGAATGTATAGATAGTATATATCAGAATAGGAAATTAATATAGGATTATTCCAATGTTGTAATCCCTACAGTTACTGCCGTGTTCTGCCCTACATATATAAATAGGAAGGTTGGCTAAGGCACAACCCAACACACATTTTATTATTCTCAACTTGGTATCAGAGCCGCAAAACCCTAAAAATACTTAACCTACTTCTCTCACAGCCGGCAACCTTTACTTCTCTCACAGCCAGCAACCTTCTCCTGCAGCAAATAATTAAACCTACTTCTCTCACAGCCGGCAACCTTCTTCTTCGGCAAATTAACCTACTTCTCCTTCAGCACATACATCTTCTTCCTCTGCAGCACAACCTCTCTTCTTCAATGGAACAACCGCCACATACATCTTCTTCCTCTGCAGCACCAGCAGTCCAGTCTTCTTCACCAGCACGCAGCAGCCATCCTATGACTCTCAGACCGCGACAGCAAACCTGGCTACTTCCGCTGCCGCCACCTCTGCCTCCACACGGGTACTGCATTCTCCTTCTTCTGAGCCCTTTGCATTTTCTGATGCTGACCGCCGGTATGCAGTTTGGCATAATGCTATGTGTGATGAGATCGCTGCTTTGCGCTCAAATCACACTTGGTCTTTGGTTCCATTTCATTCTTCTATGAACGTTGTTGGCAGTAGATGGGTATATCGGATCAAACGTCGTGTTGATGGTAGTATTGAGCGCTATAAAGCGCGCCTTGTTGCTAGAGGTTTTACCCAGCAGGAAGGTATTGATTATTCTGAAACCTTAAGTCCAGTTATTAAGCAGGCCACTGTCCGATTGGTTTTCTCTATCGCGGTTTCGCGAAATTGGAAGATTCATCAGCTTGATATTCATAATGCCTTCCTCAATAGTGTTCTTACTGAAGAGGTCTACGTGAAACAGCCTCCAGGTTTTGTTGACTCCTCTCTTCCATCTCATATGTGCAGATTGCACAAATCATTGTATGGTTTGAAATAGGCACCGAGAGCATGGTACACTCGTGTTGCGATGTCGCGGTCGCACAAATTAATTACCCTAGCTTCAAACACAACACACAAGATAGTATAGAGCAAGCAAGGGGTCGATTCCACAAGGAAGTTTCAAGTCAGATTTTTATGTTGTACGTTATGTAATTGGGGGGATTTGGTTTGTGATTATCTAAACTATGGCAGCAATTAAACTAGCAAACAAAATCAATTAAAACCAAAACTTATCAAGAAAACAAACCTTGGTCGCAAGCACACATCCACCAACGGAAATTAGAACCGATCCTTGAAACAAAAATTGCAGTTTATGTTCTGAAATTTTATCTTTTCTTAACGTTGATTAATTAACGGATCCGCCGTATAACTAATCCTAACCAACAAACAATCAAAGTGTCCGCACTAATGATTCAATTTAATGGTAGCTTTAAGAACTAGATAATTTCATCAAGATTAACATACAAGCTGTCCGCAGCTTGTGTCACTTTGTTCAAATGTTCTCCCTAAGTTCAATAACGTAGTTCCGCCACAATTATCAAGCTTAGTTGCTTCACAAGTTCATATATCACAACTCTGGTTTTGATATTAAACTTAGCAATAGATTGTTCACAACAATAACTTAGAGTCCGCTCTAGCAATCATCAACAACAATCATAGAAAATATGCATAGGAAAACATCATACTCATTCATAACATAAACTGAAAATAAAAGGAAGAATAAATCTCACGGTTCTTGAAATCCAAAGGTTAGTTGTGTCCTTGCAACCAAGAAAAGAGCTTAGCCTTGCATAACTATTGAACAACTACTTCTAAAGAATGAAAAGAGCATGATTTTTTTGGGTTTGAAGAGGAGAGAATTTGTGTTTATTCTCTGCTGGCTGCTGCCTCCTTCTGCTCTCCCTCTTTTCTGCTGGCTGCTGTCTCCTTCTCTCTTTCTTTTTATATGCTAAGAAACCCTAGTCTCTATTTCACAAAATAGTCCTTCCTTGAGTTGGCAGTTTACATTTAAGTACTTCAATAACTATTTTTCCTAAAAGGAGAAATAGCCTTGCATGAAATCTTCAAGCTCTGACTTAGAGGAGCTAAATTGCTGATATAAAAACTTGGATGTCGGTTTAGATGCTTCGGAATGTAATTTGGACTTGTTTCTTCACGAAACCTGTTTGCTGGCAGAATTCAGATGTCATCTTTTAAAAATCATATCTCCCTCATATGACATCTTTGTTGGCTGAAATTTGGAGCGTTGATAGTTCTTTAAGTCAGGAATCCACGAAAATTTAGTTTTCATTAATTGGACTTCTGTAGCTCCAGATATTAAATTTTGAATGGCCAAAGGTCAACACTGGCAGAATGCGAGATTTGACTTTGCAGGATGTGATTTCCATGATCTTTCTCTTTTTATTTTTCTTGCATTACATTTCCAGAAATGTATGGATGTTAGCTTTTTAGTGCCACTGGAATCACTTCATTTCGATCTCTAGAACTCACGCTCTGCACAAAACATCGACTGAATGTCAAATCTGCCAATTACCTCCAATTTACTCCCTTTTGCATCTTTCATCCAAAAGTGCCTTCAAAACATAAAACAAAGAATATCAAGGCATTTTATACATAAAACATAGACAAAACATTAGGTAGATGTGGGTGAAACTATCGAATAACATGGTTACATCAACTCGTCTAAGTGATTTTCTGCTCTCCATTGGTTTTCGCGCTTCTAAGGTTGACACCTCCCTGTTTATTTTATCTGATGATACTAATATCTTTTATCTGATGGTACTAATATCTTTTATCTCCTGGTGTATGTTGATGATATTCTGCTTACGGGTAGCAACTCTGCTATGCTTCATCATCTAATACAGCTACTTAGCACTGAGTTCAAGCTTCATGACTTAGTTGATGTTCACTACTTTCTGGGTATTGAAGTTCAGTCTACCGGTATGGGTTTAATGCTGCGTCAACATAAATATATTCTTGACATCCTCACCCGCGCTGGTATGACTTCCTGCAAACCTGTTGATACTCCAGTCTCCCCTTCGAAAGTCACTTTATTACCGGATCACTCATTCTCTGATCCTACACGATTTCATCAAATCGTGGGTGCTCTTCAATATCTTACCTTCACCCGTTTGGATATATGCTTTGCTGTTAACAGAGTCTGTCAGTTTATGCATGCTCCTACAGATTCTCATTGGGCCGCTGTTAAGCGTATTCTACGCTATCTTAAAGGTACGACATCTTATGGTTTTCATATCACTCGAGGCTCCTCTTTTGCTCTACATGGCTTTACAGATGCAGATTGGGCTAGTAGTATTGATGATCGCAAGTCTACGGGTGGCTATCTTGTCTTTTTTGGTCAGACACCGATTTCTTGGAAATCCGGCAAGCAACGCACAGTTACTCGCTCCTCTACTGAGGCTGAGTATAAAGCTCTTGCTGATGGTACTGCTGAAGTCATTTGGCTTCAATACTTGTTAACAGATCTGCAGGTTCCTTTAGTTTGTGCTCCTACCATTTGGTGTGATAATCTTGGTGCTACCTATCTCTCGACCAATCCTATCTTCCATGCTCGTACTAAGCATGTTGAAGTGGATTATCACTTTGTCCGTGACCGCGTTGCCAAGAAAGAGATTCAGATTCGTTTTGTTCCCTCTCGGGATCAACTTGCCGATGTGTTCACTAAACCGCTTCCTGTTGCATCCTTTACTGCTTTTCGGTTCAAGCTTCGAGTTGATCCCCCACCCTCAGCTTGAGGGGGCATATTATAGAATTTATAGCTAGTATATATCAGAATAGAAAATTAATATAGGATTATTCCAATGTTGTAATCCCTACAGTTACTGCCGTGTTCTGCCCTACATATATAAATAGGAAGGTTGGCTAAGGCACAACCCAACACACATTCTATTATTCTCAACTATCATAACTTAAATATTATTGATAGATTCATGGATGAATATTACCAACAGGTTTATTTTATCGGTATTTTTGTCTGTAAAAATGACATTTCATTATATCTCTTTTTTTTTTAATCATTCGTTTTCCACTTTAATTCCTCCAGCATACACTAATAAAGATTTTTTTGTCGGTGTTTATGGACATATATTAAGAGGAATTGTTTCGTTGGTAAAACTCACTGTAATCTACATATGAGAATTTTTCCATCAATATTTGTTGTTGATTTTTTTTCCTGTGGTGTTGGCTAAACACAAGGAAGGGAGATATATAAAATCTCTATATCAATATCCAGGTTTGATGATCATGCCATGCGTGATAACTGAGGAATAAAGGCAAGGAAAAAAAATAACCCACAAACATAAAAATACAATAACCATGGTATTAATAACAATTCAAAATCCAAACATGGCTAAATACATAGCCTCGTTATTCAAAATCCAAATACATGACAGATTCATAAAGGATAGAGAAACTTCGTAACCGGATACATGCATACTCTCTGGTTTATATATATATATATATATATATATATATATATATATATATATATTCCCAGATTATTATGCTTGCATGGGTTTCGAAAGTCAGGACCATGCACCAAATCTTTCACATGATAGTACAGGTAGTAAACGTTGCCGCCGTCGTAGCAACTGCCTGAAACACAGTCGCGAAGACCTAGTAAAAGAAAGAGAGAAGCAAGACCAACAAGTTATTAGTATCAACAAGCTAGTCACGGGTCTTACCCCCGTAGAAAAATTAAAAAAGAAGAAGAAATAATCATAATGGGGTTTCAAGCTTCTTGATAGCTCAACTTAATTAGAGAGACATGGACGTAAAACAATATGACCTTGATGAAGAGCTAGAATCTTGAGATGATTGCTATTTTATATATATATATATATATATATATATATATATATATATATATATATATATATATATATAATAATAATAATAATAATAATAAATAGTGCTATATATGTACATATAATTAATTAGCTACCCGATCGTATATATATACTAATATATTTTATTGTAGAGGGTTTCGTTTGATGATATATTCTTAATGGATAATAGCAGATTTGACTGGACAATAATTACTAAATGATATATAAGAACCAATCAACTCACACTTGATCGACTTTGACGATTATACAAGACAATTGCGTTGCTAGCACCCGCATTTTGGACCTGAAATATAAAATCAAAATCGAGTTGGGTTAACAAGTATCTAGGAAAATTATTATTATTATTATTGAAAGGAATTCGACACTAGCGCGTGTGATTGATTTATTTGTTTATGTACAATATATATATATATATATATATATATATATATATATATATAGTTGTGACATGACAAGTGAAATAACAGAAAAATATATAGCTTAGCTAGCTAGGATACCTGATGATTCATCTGCCCCTCCTTGTTTGCCACCTTCATGTTTTCAAGAATAATATAGTTATCCAAAAAATGTCTGTGGGGGTGGACATAACTGCTTTCAGTAAAACATTCACTGCAAAGATTGAAGGACTCGTCATCAAGATCAAAGCAGTCGGTGCATGAGAAAAACGTTCCCTTTAGAAGCCCATCGCATCCATCACAAAACTTTCTTCCACTCTTAATTATGTAGAAGAGAGTCATCACTTCCATAAACTCTAGTTCGCCGGTTCCACTTACGTTTAGATAGTCGAAAAAGGGACGGTTCGCCATTTTTGTGTGACCGTTCCGCTTCATGTATGGCAGGTACTCTTGAATGGTTATTCCTCTACTCCCGTCGTGATCTATGCTTTTGAAAAATCTTCTACCTTGCGATTTGCTCTCTTCATTGGCAGTGATGTAATACGCCCTTGCAATCTTGTGCAGCTCATCCATTATTTTTACCTTCTCGGATCCAAATTAAATGGCTAGGAAATGTATTCCCGCCTATATATATATATATACACATGGACAACCCTAGTTTAATTATGTGTACGTATAATGTATGTAAACAAAATTAAGGAAGACCAAGACATCGTATAGGTCTAGGGTCTTTGTCGTCTTCTCCGTTACATACTTTTGGTTGTGACTTGATTTTTCTAATTTAATTAATGTTCCCCTCAATCTCTCTTTACTTTTCTCTTCCAGTACATATAATTTATATAAACAAAATTAAGGAAGACCAAGACATCGTATACGCCCTTGCAGTCTTTTTTGTCTTCTGCATTCGTGGACTTGGCCCTCCGCCTCACATATTTTTGGTGATACATCATTTTGTGACTTGGTTTTTCATTTTGAATGTTCCTCTCAATATCATAAATGTGACAACATGTTACAGTCTGCCACTGCGTGTTTAAGAGGTTAATGATGTTGAGATTTCTGAATAGCATGCATGCATGGAAAATAATAAAATAAAATTATTCAGGATTCTTTAATATTATGTTAGACGGATCTAGAAACTAAAGATATGATCTTCTTTGACTTTAAATAATTCTTTAAAGATTTAAGTTGTTGCAAACTACAAGCCGTCCAATTTGTCTGGTCTCCAACAATAATCAACACAAACTACCAGTAAGAAATCTCTTAAATCTTTATTTAAAAGAGAGTGGTTGCTATGATTAGAGTGTTAGCTCTATATCATGTGACTTACATAGTTTTTCTGTCCAACATGAAACCCCAGAAAAATAAGAGGCATAACTTACTATTTATAGGAAAATCTGAAAAACCCTATAAATTAGCAAAAATATCAATTTGTCCCTTGAATAATATCCACGTACTAATTCAGGATAATTTTACAAATTAACTCAATCAAGTCCTTGATTTTTCTAGGTCTAGAAATATAATATATGTATTAATTATATAATATATGTATTAATTAATTTCTAAAATATATTTTAATCAAGTCATACTTAATTAAATCATCCTAGTTTAATTTCTGACTAATGTTTCTTAATGTGTGTGACCCATTAGGTTCCTAATATGATAGCTCGAATATAAATTCTAATTATAATTAAATATAATTAAACAATTTAATTTATTATCAAATCAATAATTGATTAATTTATATTTGAAAATTAGGTGCATCGTCTAGTAACGTGTCATGATCCCTCAAATATTATAAAAGTCAGTAGTGGTTTGACTTAACTTTTAGTAATAATTTAAAATAAATCAACTTTTGCTTTTGTTTTGTTTTGCTTTTTCATTTTTTATTTTTATTTTAGGATGTGTTTTTTTTAGAAAAATTCCTTTTAAACCTCTCAGGGTCATTTTGTTTTTCTAGAAAACTACAAATAAGTTTTTTTTTTTATGTTGCATATGGTTAAATCTCTAAAAAATATAACAAAAAAAAATCATATCGTTTAATATTTTCATACAAAAACAAAAAATATGTGTTTTGGCATGCATTTTAGGAGGGGGGTTGCTGTTTTTTGCAAAGAAAATGGAGGAAGAAGAACGAATGGGGGAGGAGGAGAGGGGGGGTCGCTCAACATATCATTATTATAGAATGTATAGATAGTATATATCAGAATAGGAAATTAATATAGGATTATTCCAATGTTGTAATCCCTACAGTTACTGCCGTGTTCTGCCCTACATATATAAATAGGAAGGTTGGCTAAGGCACAACCCAACACACATTTTATTATTCTCAACTTGGTATCAGAGCCGCAAAACCCTAAAAATACTTAACCTACTTCTCTCACAGCCGGCAACCTTTACTTCTCTCACAGCCAGCAACCTTCTCCTGCAGCAAATAATTAAACCTACTTCTCTCACAGCCGGCAACCTTCTTCTTCGGCAAATTAACCTACTTCTCCTTCAGCACATACATCTTCTTCCTCTGCAGCACAACCTCTCTTCTTCAATGGAACAACCGCCACATACATCTTCTTCCTCTGCAGCACCAGCAGTCCAGTCTTCTTCACCAGCACGCAGCAGCCATCCTATGACTCTCAGACCGCGGCAGCAAACCTGGCTACTTCCGCTGCCGCCACCTCTGCCTCTACACGGGTACTGCATTCTCCTTCTTCTGAGCCCTTTGCATTTTCTGATGCTGACCGCCGGTATGCAGTTTGGCATAATGCTATGTGTGATGAGATCGCTGCTTTGCGCTCAAATCACACTTGGTCTTTGGTTCCATTTCATTCTTCTATGAACGTTGTTGGCAGTAGATGGGTATATCGGATCAAACGTCGTGTTGATGGTAGTATTGAGCGCTATAAAGCGCGCCTTGTTGCTAGAGGTTTTACCCAGCAGGAAGGTATTGATTATTCTGAAACCTTAAGTCCAGTTATTAAGCAGGCCACTGTCCGATTGGTTTTCTCTATCGCGGTTTCGCGAAATTGGAAGATTCATCAGCTTGATATTCATAATGCCTTCCTCAATAGTGTTCTTACTGAAGAGGTCTACGTGAAACAGCCTCCAGGTTTTGTTGACTCCTCTCTTCCATCTCATATGTGCAGATTGCACAAATCATTGTATGGTTTGAAATAGGCACCGAGAGCATGGTACACTCGTGTTGCGATGTCGCGGTCGCACAAATTAATTACCCTAGCTTCAAACACAACACACAAGATAGTATAGAGCAAGCAAGGGGTCGATCCCACGAGGAAGTTTCAAGTCAGATTTTTATGTTGTACGTTATGTAATTGGGGGGATTTGGTTTGTGATTATCTAAACTATGACAGCAATTAAACTAGCAAACAAAATCAATTAAAACCAAAACTTATCAAGAAAACAAACCTTGGTCGCAAGCACACATCCACCAACGGAAATTAGAACCGATCCTTGAAACAAAAATTGCAGTTTATGTTCTGAAATTTTATCTTTTCTTAACGTTGATTAATTAACGGATCCGCCGTATAACTAATCCTAACCAACAAACAATCAAAGTGTCCGCACTAATGATTCAATTTAATGGTAGCTTTAAGAACTAGATAATTTCATCAAGATTAACATACAAGCTGTCCGCAGCTTGTGTCACTTTGTTCAAATGTTCTCCCTAAGTTCAATAACGTAGTTCCGCCACAATTATCAAGCTTAGTTGCTTCACAAGTTCATATATCACAACTCTGGTTTTGATATTAAACTTAGCAATAGATTGTTCACAACAATAACTTAGAGTCCGCTCTAGCAATCATCAACAACAATCATAGAAAATATGCATAGGAAAACATCATACTCATTCATAACATAAACTGAAAATAAAAGGAAGAATAAATCTCACGGTTCTTGAAATCCAAAGGTTAGTTGTGTCCTTGCAACCAAGAAAAGAGCTTAGCCTTGCATAACTATTGAACAACTACTTCTAAAGAATGAAAAGAGCATGATTTTTTTGGGTTTGAAGAGGAGAGAATTTGTGTTTATTCTCTGCTGGCTGCTGCCTCCTTCTGCTCTCCCTCTTTTCTGCTGGCTGCTGTCTCCTTCTCTCTTTCTTTTTATATGCTAAGAAACCCTAGTCTCTATTTCACAAAATAGTCCTTCCTTGAGTTGGCAGTTTACATTTAAGTACTTCAATAACTATTTTTCCTAAAAGGAGAAATAGCCTTGCATGAAATCTTCAAGCTCTGACTTAGAGGAGCTAAATTGCTGATATAAAAACTTGGATGTCGGTTTAGATGCTTCGGAATGTAATTTGGACTTGTTTCTTCACGAAACCTGTTTGCTGGCAGAATTCAGATGTCATCGTTTAAAAATCATATCTCCCTCATATGACATCTTTTTTGGCTGAAATTTGGAGCGTTGATAGTTCTTTAAGTCAGGAATCCACGAAAATTTAGTTTTCATTAATTGGACTTCTGTAGCTCCAGATATTAAATTTTGAATGGCCAAAGGTCAACACTGGCAGAATGCGAGATTTGACTTTGCAGGATGTGATTTCCATGATCTTTCTCTTTTTATTTTTCTTGCATTACATTTCCAGAAATGTATGGATGTTAGCTTTTTAGTGCCACTGGAATCACTTCATTTCGATCTCTAGAACTCACGCTCTGCACAAAACATCGACTGAACGTCAAATCTGCCAATTACCTCCAATTTACTCCCTTTTGCATCTTTCATCCAAAAGTGCCTTCAAAACATAAAACAAAGAATATCAAGGCATTTTATACATAAAACATAGACAAAACATTAGGTAGATGTGGGTGAAACTATCGAATAACATGGTTACATCAACTCGTCTAAGTGATTTTCTGCTCTCCATTGGTTTTCGCGCTTCTAAGGTTGACACCTCCCTGTTTATTTTATCTGATGATACTAATATCTTTTATCTGATGGTACTAATATCTTTTATCTCCTGGTGTATGTTGATGATATTCTGCTTACGGGTAGCAACTCTGCTATGCTTCATCATCTAATACAGCTACTTAGCACTGAGTTCAAGCTTCATGACTTAGTTGCTGTTCACTACTTTCTGGGTATTGAAGTTCAGTCTACCGGTATGGGTTTAATGCTGCGTCAACATAAATATATTCTTGACATCCTCACCCGCGCTGGTATGACTTCCTGCAAACCTGTTGATACTCCAGTCTCCCCTTCGAAAGTCACTTTATTACCGGATCACTCATTCTCTGATCCTACACGATTTCATCAAATCGTGGGTGCTCTTCAATATCTTACCTTCACCCGTTTGGATATATGCTTTGCTGTTAACAGAGTCTGTCAGTTTATGCATGCTCCTACAGATTCTCATTGGGCCGCTGTTAAGCGTATTCTACGCTATCTTAAAGGTACGACATCTTATGGTTTTCATATCACTCGAGGCTCCTCTTTTGCTCTACATGGCTTTACAGATGCAGATTGGGCTAGTAGTATTGATGATCGCAAGTCTACGGGTGGCTATCTTGTCTTTTTTGGTCAGACACCGATTTCTTGGAAATCCGGCAAGCAACGCACAGTTACTCGCTCCTCTACTGAGGCTGAGTATAAAGCTCTTGCTGATGGTACTGCTGAAGTCATTTGGCTTCAATACTTGTTAACAGATCTGCAGGTTCCTTTAGTTTGTGCTCCTACCATTTGGTGTGATAATCTTGGTGCTACCTATCTCTCGACCAATCCTATCTTCCATGCTCGTACTAAGCATGTTGAAGTGGATTATCACTTTGTCCGTGACCGCGTTGCCAAGAAAGAGATTCAGATTCGTTTTGTTCCCTCTCGGGATCAACTTGCCGATGTGTTCACTAAACCACTTCCTGTTGCATCCTTTACTGCTTTTCGGTTCAAGCTTCGAGTTGATCCCCCACCCTCAGCTTGAGGGGGCATATTATAGAATTTATAGCTAGTATATATCAGAATAGAAAATTAATATAGGATTATTCCAATGTTGTAATCCCTACAGTTACTGCCGTGTTCTGCCCTACATATATAAATAGGAAGGTTGGCTAAGGCACAACCCAACACACATTCTATTATTCTCAACTATCATAACTTAAATATTATTGATAGATTCATGGATGAATATTACCAACAGGTTTATTTTATCGGTATTTTTGTCTGTAAAAATGACATTTCATTATATCTCTTTTTTTTTTAATCATTCGTTTTCCACTTTAATTCCTCCAGCATACACTAATAAAGATTTTTTTGTCGGTGTTTATGGACATATATTAAGAGGAATTGTTTCGTTGGTAAAACTCACTGTAATCTACATATGAGAATTTTTCCATCAATATTTGTTGTTGATTTTTTTTCCTGTGGTGTTGGCTAAACACAAGGAAGGGAGATATATAAAATCTCTATATCAATATCCAGGTTTGATGATCATGCCATGCGTGATAACTGAGGAATAAAGGCAAGGAAAAAAAATAACCCACAAACATAAAAATACAATAACCATGGTATTAATAACAATTCAAAATCCAAACATGGCTAAATACATAGCCTCGTTATTCAAAATCCAAATACATGACAGATTCATAAAGGATAGAGAAACTTCGTAACCGGATACATGCATACTCTCTGGTTTATATATATATATATATATATATATATATATATATATATATATATATATATATATATATTCCCAGATTATTATGCTTGCATGGGTTTCGAAAGTCAGGACCATGCACCAAATCTTTCACATGATAGTACAGGTAGTAAACGTTGCCGCCGTCGTAGCAACTGCCTGAAACGAAGTTATTAGTATCAACAAGCTAGTCACGGGTCTTACCCCCGTAGAAAAATTAAAAAAGAAGAAGAAATAATCATAATGGGGTTTCAAGCTTCTTGATAGCTCAACTTAATTAGAGAGACATGGACGTAAAACAATATGACCTTGATGAAGAGCTAGAATCTTGAGATGATTGCTATTTTATATATATATATATATATATATATATATATATATATATATAATAATAATAATAATAATAATAATAATAATAAATAGTGCTATATATGTACATATAATTAATTAGCTACCCGATCGTATATATATACTAATATATTTTATTGTAGAGGGTTTCGTTTGATGATATATTCTTAATGGATAATAGCAGATTTGACTGGACAATAATTACTAAATGATATATAAGAACCAATCAACTCACACTTGATCGACTTTGACGATTATACAAGACAATTGCGTTGCTAGCACCCGCATTTTGGACCTGAAATATAAAATCAAAATCGAGTTGGGTTAACAAGTATCTAGGAAAATTATTATTATTATTATTGAAAGGAATTCGACACTAGCGCGTGTGATTGATTTATTTGTTTATGTACAATATATATATATATATATATATATATATATATATATATATATAGTTGTGACATGACAAGTGAAATAACAGAAAAATATATAGCTTAGCTAGCTAGGATACCTGATGATTCATCTGCCCCTCCTTGTTTGCCACCTTCATGTTTTCAAGAATAATATAGTTATCCAAAAAATGTCTGTGGGGGTGGACATAACTGCTTTCAGTAAAACATTCACTGCAAAGATTGAAGGACTCGTCATCAAGATCAAAGCAGTCGGTGCATGAGAAAAACGTTCCCTTTAGAAGCCCATCGCATCCATCACAAAACTTTCTTCCACTCTTAATTATGTAGAAGAGAGTCATCACTTCCATAAACTCTAGTTCGCCGGTTCCACTTACGTTTAGATAGTCGAAAAAGGGACGGTTCGCCATTTTTGTGTGACCGTTCCGCTTCATGTATGGCAGGTACTCTTGAATGGTTATTCCTCTACTCCCGTCGTGATCTATGCTTTTGAAAAATCTTCTACCTTGCGATTTGCTCTCTTCATTGGCAGTGATGTAATACGCCCTTGCAATCTTGTGCAGCTCATCCATTATTTTTACCTTCTCGGATCCAAATTAAATGGCTAGGAAATGTATTCCCGCCTATATATATATATATACACATGGACAACCCTAGTTTAATTATGTGTACGTATAATGTATGTAAACAAAATTAAGGAAGACCAAGACATCGTATAGGTCTAGGGTCTTTGTCGTCTTCTCCGTTACATACTTTTGGTTGTGACTTGATTTTTCTAATTTAATTAATGTTCCCCTCAATCTCTCTTTACTTTTCTCTTCCAGTACATATAATTTATATAAACAAAATTAAGGAAGACCAAGACATCGTATACGCCCTTGCAGTCTTTTTTGTCTTCTGCATTCGTGGACTTGGCCCTCCGCCTCACATATTTTTGGTGATACATCATTTTGTGACTTGGTTTTTCATTTTGAATGTTCCTCTCAATATCATAAATGTGACAACATGTTACAGTCTGCCACTGCGTGTTTAAGAGGTTAATGATGTTGAGATTTCTGAATAGCATGCATGCATGGAAAATAATAAAATAAAATTATTCAGGATTCTTTAATATTATGTTAGACGGATCTAGAAACTAAAGATATGATCTTCTTTGACTTTAAATAATTCTTTAAAGATTTAAGTTGTTGCAAACTACAAGCCGTCCAATTTGTCTGGTCTCCAACAATAATCAACACAAACTACCAGTAAGAAATCTCTTAAATCTTTATTTAAAAGAGAGTGGTTGCTATGATTAGAGTGTTAGCTCTATATCATGTGACTTACATAGTTTTTCTGTCCAACATGAAACCCCAGAAAAATAAGAGGCATAACTTACTATTTATAGGAAAATCTGAAAAACCCTATAAATTAGCAAAAATATCAATTTGTCCCTTGAATAATATCCACGTACTAATTCAGGATAATTTTACAAATTAACTCAATCAAGTCCTTGATTTTTCTAGGTCTAGAAATATAATATATGTATTAATTATATAATATATGTATTAATTAATTTCTAAAATATATTTTAATCAAGTCATACTTAATTAAATCATCCTAGTTTAATTTCTGACTAATGTTTCTTAATGTGTGTGACCCATTAGGTTCCTAATATGATAGCTCGAATATAAATTCTAATTATAATTAAATATAATTAAACAATTTAATTTATTATCAAATCAATAATTGATTAATTTATATTTGAAAATTAGGTACATCGTCTAGTAACGTGTTATGATCCCTCAAATATTAGAAAAATCATTAGTGGTTTAACTTAACTTTTTAGTGATCGGTTTCTCAGTGTAATTAAAATCTTTTCATCAATAATGTCATGATTTAACATTAAAGCATGAAGTATGTTTGTCATGTTAAACCATGTTTATTGTGTACATAATAGTCATTGATAATTTGAATAAGAATTGAAAGTTTTTTTCAAATCTCATTCCACCTTGGCCAAGGATTTCTCAGTCAAATGTATTTGAGAACAAATAAAATATTTTTTCATAATTCACCTAGGGTGATGAATCCTATTTTGATCACTCAAGTATCTTCATATAGTCCATGTTATACTCAATGTATGCCCATTTGTTACCTCGATTAAGATAACATGTAATAGGATCAAAACATAATATTTTTTTATATAAGATAACTTACTGATCTCAAGTCTAAGCATCACTTACACAACCATCATATGAGCCTTTTCATAGACATAGGTAAACTCTTCATATGGAATTCTCATACGAGTCAGTTTAGTATGCATATCTTATGCAAGCACCTATATATTAGTTATATACCTCAGCTTATGAGATAATTGCTTCCTTTCATAAAACAAAGAATAAAATATATACCAGTCTCTGTGGCTCTAATAAATATCCAATATTTAAGAGAGTATCAACCAGGAACATTTTAGAAACAATGTTTTGATACAATATGATTAATCCTATAAATATAATAACTTTAAAATTTTCTTTGCAAAGCATTTTTGTCTCATGGACTTTATCTCTACTGTAGATTCATAAATCAAATATTAAATTCATTAATCTAATATTATATGAATATTACAGATAAATTAAGCTTTTATTAATAACAAATATGTATTTACATAAATATAATAATGTCACATGTAACCAACCGATTGATTACAGATCATATTAAACTAACAATCTTCCACTTGCATTAAAGTCAATCGCTCATGTATCTAATGCTATATTGTTATATGTAGCATTAATGCTTCTGTATGGATAGTGACTTAGTAATAGTATCTTCTTGATTCTCTTCGATGGCAATGGAATACGACATAGATGAGAAAATCTTATACATAAGGTCGTTTAATGGGACTTTACTAAGTGTTTGGACAGGTCAGAAACAAACAAAGCCTTGGGAGAAGTGCATGGAGGAATCTGCACTACACATGCAAATGGGCATATGATGGTTAGACAAATGCAAAGAGCTGGGTATTTTTGGATAACTATAGAAAGAGATTGCATAGAATTTTTCTGAAAATATCATAAATGTCAGGTGTATAGTGATAAAATCAATGCACCCCCAATACCTTGTTCAACATGGTATCACCTTGGTTATTTGCAATGTGGGGAATAGATGTGGTTGGGCCAATTAGTCCAAAAGCTAGCAATGGATATTGGTTTATCCCGGTAGCGATTGACTATTTCACAAAGTGGGTGGAGGCATGCTCGTATGCCCATGTGACTCAGAAGGTGGTCAAACGATTCATTAAGAGATGCCTAATTTATAGGTACGGTTTACTAGAAATGATAGTAACCGATAATGCCAAGAACTTAAATGGGAAGATGATTGTGGAATTATGTGCTAAGTGAAAAATCAAGCATTCTAATTCATAAACTCTAGTTCGCCGGTTCCACTTATGTTTAGATAGTCGAAAAAGGGACGGTTCGCCATTTTTGTGTGACCGTTCCGCTTCATGTATGGCAGGTACTCTTGAATGGTTATTCCTCTATTCCCGTCACGATCTATGCTATTGAAAAATTTTCTACCTTGCGATTTGCTCTCTTCATTGGCAGTGATGTAATACGCCCTTGCAATCTTGTGCAGCTCATCCATTATTTTTACCTTATCGGATCCAAATTAAATGGCTAGGAAATGTATTCCCGCCTATATATATATATATATACACACATGGACAACCCTAGTTTCATTATGTGTACGTATAATGTATGTAAACAAAATTAAGGAAGACCAAGACATCGTATAGGTCTAGGGTCTTTGTCGTCTTCTCCGTTACATACTTTTGGTTGTGACTTGATTTTACTAGCCTTGTGCTGGTCTCTGTAACGTGCCTGGCTGGGCACAGTAGGCTCAGGCTTGGGACCACACCTCGAGCCTAACATGTTTGGGTCTATGCAGTGTGTCTGGATTTATTTTTTACATTTAATGGGTATAAGCCCAACACTTGCCAAGGATTTTTTTCAGGACCCCACGCAAGTCTCTCAATATTTTATATTAGTCCAATATATATTATTTCGAGTAAAATACAACTCAAAATATCACAAGAATGAAATTATACTTCAGCCCCTCCTTTTCACAAAATAACAAGATTCATGAGCTATAAATACATCATGAATCCTTCAAGTCAAAGGTTCACAATCTTTTCATTTTTAGCATTTTCAACATATATATTTTCAAAATCTATCTCTCTAAAATACCATTGCACCTTCTCTCTCTTCAAAGTTACTTACTTTATCATCAGAGAGTTCTCACGTCGATTAAAAAAGATCTTTTGCAAGTAACAGCTACCGGTCACCTGGCTTGGCTCACTAGGCACCACTAGCTACTATTATAGCTATAATCACCTAGCTCATCAAACACTACCTGCAACTATCACAGCTATCAGACACCTTAACTAAAAGAATGGATCAGATTATTTAAACTAAAAAATCAACTAATTATTTAATACATTAATCTTAGTATCTTGAATTTTTGTACTCCTCAATCATACAAAAAGATTATTAGACGTTCAGTTCTTGTTCACAACTCATAAAAAAAGTGGTGCATTTCTTCTACGCTACTCTTAGGAACGTGCATGAGACTCATTAAGATCATTTCAAAGGGGGCTTGGTCATTTTTTCTAGAAATTTGAATTCGTCAACCTCATCTCTCTCTTTCTAAGTGTAAAGGAAAGCAATGAAGACTAAAAACATCCCATCAAGAGTTTGGGTCATTCGTCTTCTTCCCATGAATCTTCCACAAGTCTAGTGATTAATATGTTGTGTTTTTTGACGTGTTTTTCTCACTTCAAATTTACTAAAAAATGATTGGTAGATTATAAAATTTATTGTATCAATATAATTCTGGCACTGTCCCTATCACAAAGCTTTGGGAATAAAATTTGCCTTTGTTATGTCCAGTAGTCCATGCATGGATGGTTGCCATTTATCGATGTGCGTTAATGTGATCAGAATTAAATAATACATAATGATAATAGAGGTTAGAATATTAGAAATGCAATTGGCCAAGTGAACACCAAATTAGCAAGGAATAAACTTTTACATGAATTGAAGATAATATAGATGGAAATAGGGCAATGAGATAATTAATGTACAGATTAAATAAATTGGAGGATCGGAAATTTTTCTGGTATGAATTTCCTAGGTAAATTTTTCTGGTATGAATTCCCGCCTATATATATATATATATACATGGATATTATAGAATGTAACTATCTAGGAAATATTGTAGTCATATTCTTATGTGGTAATCTCCACCTTTACTATTGTATATTGCCCTACTCATATATATAGAAAGGGTTGGCTAACTATTAGGTTAGGCCTCCTAATTATTTCTCAATTTGGTATCAGAGCCTTCGGCCGTCAAAACTCTTTCCTCCCTTTGCAACTTTGCAGCCGGCCCTAACTTCTTTTTTCTCTTTCCCATGGTTCTCCTCCTTCCACCGGTGCTGCAACATCACCGGCCAGTCATCCTCCTGCTGCTGGCCGAGAACAACTTCCTCATGTGTCTGATTCTTCTTCTCATAATTCTGCCGATCCTTTGCCTCTTATGGGAACACATACTTCAACATTGGTTCCTCTATCAAACACCCACCAAATTGTGTCGTTGAAACTTACGAACACAAACTATCTCTATTGGAGAATGCAGATGAAGCCATATCTCCTTGGTCAAGGTGTTTTTCACTTTGTTGACGGCTCTTTGCCGTGTCCTCCATCTCATATGATTGATGCTTCGGCTGGTTCTTCCTCTGCCATCAGCCCTTCTTTTCTTCGTTGGAAGCAACAAGATCAACTTATTTTGAGTGCTCTACTCTCCTCTCTCTTTGTGGATGTGTTGCATCTTGTAGTAGATTGTTCTACTTCACATTGTGTTTGGCGCACATTTGAGAAGGCACTTGCCTCTCCATCTAATTCCCGAATCATGCAACTACATGGCTCCTTTCAAGAACTTCGGCAAGGTGATGCATCCGTTAGTATGTATATGCAGCAAGCCAAATCGTTATTTGACGAATTGGCTGCTGCTGGTCGCCCAATGTCTCTTGAAGATTTCAATCTCTATGTGTTTCGTGGTCTTCGCGGTGAGTTCAAAGACTTGGTAACTAGCCTCATAACCAAGGCCGAACCGCTATTGTATGCTGATCTTCATAGCCATCTCCTTACCCATGAGTTTCTGCACAAGAATTCTTTTCACTCCATGGCTGTCAGTTCATCCTCTTCGCCTCTGCTGTCTTCTTCTCTCTCTGCCGCAGCAGCCACCATTGCTGCCAACACCTCAGATTTCTGCTCATCTTGCCATGACTAATCACAGCCGAAACAGGGGACGCTATAGGGGTAATTGGCGTCCCAGTAACAACCGATTTCAGGCCCAAAACAGAGGCAAAATCAGTGAAGAACAGGCGCACCTCTGCTGTAGATTTCAGGCCGAATCAGGGGCAGTGGTCTGGACAGGTACGCTGCCAAGTATGTTTCAATCTTGGCCATTCAGCTCTTCAATGCTCTCAGTTTCGCAGCAGCACACAGCAACCCTCTGCTCACCTTGCTGTTGCGAATGATTCTGTTGCAACGACTTGGTTTCCCGACACCGGCGCGAATCAACATGTGACGCCTGACCTTGCAACTCTAACTGATTCTGCTCCTTATCTTGGTAATGATTTCTTGCATGTTGGTGATGGTAAGGCCCTTGACATATCCCATGTTGGACATACTACTTTATATTCCCCAAAACGCTTGTTTACGTTAACTAATGTTCTTCGTGTGCCTCACATTACCAAACCGCTGTTATCTGTTCAGAAATTCTGTCGTGATAATCATGTTTATTTTGAATTTCACGATTCTGTGTTTTATGTGAAGGATCTCGTCACCAAGGAAGTTCTTCTTTCCGGTCGGAGTCATGATGGCCTTTATTTCTCTCCGAGTCTTCAGCTACGTCAGTTCCTCAGCGTTTTGGTCTCCTTGCATGTTCGCGACTGCCGACCTGTGGCATCGTCGTTTAGGTCATCCAACTCCTCGCATTCTAAATTTGTTAGTTTCCGATAATAAAATTATTTGTACGTCTAGACGATCTTTTACTCAATGTCAAGCATGTCCTTTAGGCAAGTCATCCCGTTTGTCATTACAACCGACGGGTCACAAAACTTCTGCCCCACTTGAATTAATTTTTAGTGATATTTGGGGTCCTGCTCCAATGTTTTCTTCTGATGGTTTTCGTTATTTTGTTATCTTTGTTGATGCGCACACTAAATATATCTGGTATTATCCGCTTGTTGCGAAATCTGATGTATTTCCATGTTTCAACGTTTTCAGACACTTGTTGAGCGTCAGTTTTCTCTTAAAATTAAATCTGTTCAAACTGATTGGGGTGGTGAATATCGAAAATTAAATAAATTTTTTCAAACCATTGGTATTCATCATCGATTAATTGTCCTCATACTCATGAACAAAATGGCACAGTTGAACGTCATCATAGACATATTTTCGAAATTGGCCTAACCCTTTTAGGCCAGTGTAATGCCCCATTGCGTTTTTGGAACTATGCTATGGAATCATCGGTATATCTTATTAATCACATGCCTACTCATGTTCTTCAAAATAAATCTCCTTTTTCGTGTCTGTTTCATCGCACTCCTGATTATAACTTCCTACGTACATTGGGTGTCTTTGTTTTCCATTTTTACGTCCATATCATGCTCATAAATTAGATTTTTGGTCTTCTCCTTGTGTGTTTTTAGGCTACAGCTCGTCTCATCTTGGTTATCGGTGTCTTGATTTAGAGTCTGGTCGTGTCTATGTCTCCCGTCATGTCCGTTTTCATGAATGTGTCTTTCCTTTTAAAAAGTCTGAACAGGTAACAACATCCCCGGTTCCCCCCATTCCACCTACCTATCTTCCATCCTTGCATCCCCTTCTTGTTTTCAGCCTATTCCTTCCCAAATCGGCAGAACCCACAACTCACCTTTGCCCCTTGCCGCACCTCCCCAGCTTGCTCCCTTGCCCGTTGATTCAGCTGACCCTGCCTCACCACCCCACACAGCCATACTGTCACCACGTGCTTGTCTTTCCAATGATTATTGTGCAGGAACAGGTTCTGAATTGTAGGATTCAGTAGCGGCACAACCCAGCACCTCCCCGACTTCACCTCCTGGTCTGCAATTTTGTGTTGATCTCTCCTCTTATCCTCTTTAGCACATTCCAGGTACAGGTCCTGCTACTCCATGTCCTGCTGCTCCTAAACACCCCATGGTTCTTCGTCTGAGATAGCCCAAGACAGCGCTGACCACCACCACGGCAGCCACATCTGCTGCCTCCTTCAGTCGGGTAGCTTCTCCTCCCTTACATGAGCCTCTTATTTTTCCTGATGCTAACAGATATGAGGCGTGGCATAATGCTATGCGTGAGGAAATTCAGGCCTTACACGCAAACAGAACATGGACTTTAGTGCTGTTTCATCCGTCCATGAATGTTATTGGTAGCCGATGGGTCTACAAAATTAAACGCCGATCTGATGGTAGCATTGAGAGGTATAAGGCGCGCCTGGTTGCTAGGGGCTTCACTCAGCAAGAAGGTATTGATTACTCAGAAACTTTTAGTCTTGTTATCAAACAGGCAACGGTATGCTTAGTGTTCTCCATTGCAGTTTAGTGGTTGGAAAATTCATCAGCTTGACATTTATAATGCATTTCTAAATGGAGTCCTTGATGAAGCGGTTTACATGAAACAACCTCCAGGTTTTGTTGATTCTGCTCTCCCAGGTCATGTATGTCGATTGCATAAATCTCTATATGGGTTAAAACAGGCTCTGCGGGCTTGGTACACTCGTCTAAATGACTTCCTATTATCCATTGGTTTTCATGCTTCTAAAGTGGATACCTCATTGTTTATCTTCTCGGTTGGTAGCGATATTTGTTATCTTTTGGTTTATGTTGATGATATTCTGCTTACGGGTATTAATGTTATTCTGCTACAACGCCTCATTCAGCTACTGAGCTCAGAATTTAAACTTCAGGATTTGGGTGATGTTCATTATTTTTTGGGTATTGAAGTACAGTGTACTGGTCTGGGACTTATGCTTTGCCAACATAAGTATACACTTGACATCCTCACACGAGCTGGTATGTTATCCTGTAAACCAGTTGATACTCCTATTTCGGCATCCAAAGCCACCATTATGCCGGATCCATTGTTTTCTGATGCTACTCGTTTTCGGCAACTTGTTGGTGCCCTCCAATATCTCACTTTCACACGCCCGGATATTTGCTTTGCTGTTAACCGGGTCTGTCAGTTTATGCATGCTCCTACAGAATCTCATTGGGCCGCCGTGAAACGCATCTTGCGTTATCTTCGTGGTACGGCATCACATGGTTTACATGTTACTCGCAGCTCTTCCTTTGCTTTACATGGTTTTACAGATGCAGATTGGGCTGGTAGTATTAAGGATAGAAAGTCTACAGTGGTTACCTTGTGTTCTTTGGTCAGACGCCGATTTCGTGGAAATCGAGTAAGCACGCACTGTTGCTCGTTCTTCGACGGAAGCTGAGTACAAAGCCTTAGCCGATGGCACGGCTGAAGTTATCTGGCTTCAGTACTTGTTAACAGATCTTCAGATTCCGACTGCTTCTGCCCCTATTATCTGGTGTGACAACCTTGGTGCCACGTATTTGTCTGCAAACCCTGTATTTCATGCTCGCACAAAACATATTGAGATTGATTATCATTTTGTCCGAGATAGAGTTGCGAAGAAGGAGATTCAGATTCGTTTATTTCCTCTCGGGATCAACTTGTCGATGTCTTCACTAAGCCACTTCCTGCTTCTTCGTTTACTACTTTTAGATTCAAGCTTTGGGTTGATCCTCCACCCTCAGCTTGAGGGGGCGTATTATAGAATGTAACTATATAGGAAATATTGTAGTCATATTCTTATGTGGTAATCTCCACCTTTACTATTGTATATTGCCCTACTCATATATATAGAAAGGGTTGGCTAACTATTAGGTTAAGCCTCCTAATTATTTCTCAATTAAGGAAGACCAAATTATGTGTACGTATAATGTATGTAAACAAAATTAAGGAAGACCAAGACATCGTATAGGTCTAGGGTCTTTGTCGTCTTCTCCGTTACATATTTTTGGTTGTGACTTGATTTTCTAATTTAATTAATGTTCCCCTCAATCTCTCTTTACTTTTCTCTTCCAGTACATATAATTTATATAAACAAAATTAAGGAAGACCAAGACATCGTATACGCCCTTGCAGTCTTTTTTGTCTTCTGCATTCATGGACTTGGCCCTCCGCCTCACATATTTTTGGTGATACATCATTTTGTGACTTGGTTTTTCATTTTGAATGTTCCTCTCAATATCATAAATGTGACAACATGTTACAGTCTGCCACTGTGTGTTTAAGAGGTTAATGATGTTGAGATTTCTGAATAGCATGCATGCATGGAAAATAATAAAATAAAATTATTCAGGATTCTCTAATATTATGTTAGACGGATCTAGAACCTAAAGATATGATCTTCTTTGACTTTAAATAATTCTTTAAAGATTTAAGTTATTGCAAATTACAAGACGTCCAATTTGTCTGGCCTCCAACAATAATCAACACAAACCACCAGTAAGAAATCTCTTAAATCTTTATTTAGAAGAGAGTGGTTGCTATGATTAGAGTGTTAGCTCTATATCATGTGACTTACATAGTTTTTCTGTCCACATGAAACCCCTAAAAAATAAGAGGCATGGCTTATTATTTATAGGAAAATCTGAAAAACCATAAAAATTAGCAAAA
>NW_026291159.1:0-36978 GCF_000002775.5 Populus trichocarpa
CATAGGTATACAAGGAAAACGACCTCCGGGAAAACTACTGTAAAACTTGGAGCGCGATCCAACGGTCGGATCAAAAGTTATGGCCCTTTTCAGCTTTTATTCCGGTCTGGCGCGACATCACATCATCTCAACGAGTAGGGATTCCATAGGTACAACAAGGAAAACGGCCCTCCGAAAACCTACTGTGAAACTGTTTAGCGCGATCCAACGGTCAGATCAAATGTTATCGCCCTTTTCACCTTGTTATTCCGATGTGGCTCCGTAAGGCGTCCTCTTCAACGAATAGGGATTCCATAGGTACTACATGGAAAACGGCCTCCGGAAAATATTGTGACACTTTGAGCGCGATCCAACGGTCGGATCAAATGTTATCGCCCTTTTCACCTGTTATTCCGGTTTGGATCCACAAGGCCTCCTCTTCAACGAGTAGGGATTCCTTAGGTACTACAAGGAAAACGCCCTCGGGAAACTATTGTGAAACATTTAGCGCGATCCAACGGTCGGATCAAAAGTTATGGCCCTTTTCAGCTTTCATTCCGGTCTGGCGCGACATGACATCATCTTCAACGAGTAGGGATTCTATAGGTACAACAAGGAAAACGCCCTCGGGAAACTATTGTGAAACATTTAGCGCGATCCAACGGTCGTATCAAAAGTTATGGCCCTTTTCAGCTTTTATTCCGGCATGGCGCGACATGACATCATCTTCAACGAGTAGGGATTCTATAGGTACATCAAGGAAAACGGCCTCCGGAAACTACTGTGAAACTATGAGCGCGATCCAACGGTAAGATCAAATGTTATCGCCCTTTTCACCTGTTATTCCGGTGTGGCTCCACAAGGCGTCCTCTTCAACTACCAGGGATTCCATAGGTACTACAAGGAAAACGGCCTCCGGAAACTATTGTGAAACTTTGAGCGCGATCCAACAGTCGGATCAAATGTTATCGCCCTTTTCACCTGTTATTCCGGTGTGGCTCCACAAGGCCTCCTCTTCAACGAATTGGGATTCCATAGGTACAACAAGGAAAACGGCCTCCGGAAACTACTGTAAAACTTTGAGCGTGGTCCAACGGTCGGATCAAAACTTATGGCCCTTTTCAGCTTTTTTTCCTGTCTGGCGCGACATAACATCCACTTCAACGAGTAGGGATTCCATAGGTATTACAAGGAAAAGGGCCTCCGGAAAGTACTGTAAAACTTTGAGCGCGATCCAACGGTCTGATCAAAAGTTATGGCCCTTTTCAGCTTTTTTTCCTGTATCGCGCGACATGACATCCACTTCAACGAGTAGGGATTCCATAGGCAATACAAGGAAAGGGGCCTCCGGAAACTACTGTAAAACATTGAGCGCGATCCAACGGTCGGATCAAATGTTATCGCCCTTTTCACCTGTTATTCCGGTGTGCCTCCACAAGGCCTCCTCTTCAACGAATTGGGATTCCATAGGTACTACAAGGAAAACGGCCTCCGGAAACTACTGCGAAACTTGGAGCGCGATCCAACGGTCGGATCAAAAGTTATGGCCCTTTTCAGCTTTTATTCCGGCATGGCGCGACATGACATCATCTTCAACGAGTAGGGATTCTATAGGTACATCAAGGAAAACGGCCTCCGGAAACTACTGTGAAACTATGAGCGCGATCCAACGGTCAGATCAAATGTTATCGCCCTTTTCACCTGTTATTCCGGTGTGGCTCCACAAGGCGTCCTCTTCAACTACTAGGGATTCCATAGGTACTACAAGGAAAACGGCCTCCGGAAACTATTGTGAAACTTTGAGCGCGATCCAACAGTTGGATCAAATGTTATCGCCCTTTTCACCTGTTATTCCGGTGTGGCTCCACAAGGCCTCCTCTTCAACGAATTGGGATTCCATAGGTACTACAAGGAAACGGCCTCCGGAAACTACTGCGAAACTTGGAGCGCGATCCAACGGTCGGATCAAAAGTTATGGCCCTTTTCACCTGTTATTCCGGGCTGGCGCGACATGACATCATCTTCAACGAGTAGGGATTCTATAGGTACATCAAGGAAAACGGCCTCCGGAAACTACTGTAAAACTTTGAGCGCGATCCAACGGTCGGATCAAAATTTATGGCCCTTTTCAGCTTTTATTCCGGTCTGGCTCGACATGACATCCACTTCAACGAGTAGGGATTCCATAGGTCATAGAAGGAAAACGACCTCCGGAAACTACTGTAAAACTTGGAGCGCGATCCAACGGTCGGATCAAAAGTTATGGCCCTTTTCAGCTTTTATTCCGGTCTGGCGCGACATCACATCATCTTCAACGAGTAGGGATTCCATAGGTACAACAAGGAAAACGGCCTCCGAAAACTACTGTGAAACTGTTAGCGCGATCCAACGGTCAGATCAAATGTTATCGCCCTTTTCACCTGTTATTCCGATGTGGCTCCGTAAGGCGTCCTCTTCAACGAATAGGGATTCCATAGGTACTACATGGAAAACGGCCTCCGGAAAATATTGTGACACTTTGAGCGCGATCCAACGGTCGGATCAAATGTTATCGCCCTTTTCACCTGTTATTCCGGTTTGGATCCACAAGGCCTCCTCTTCAACGAGTAGGGATTCCATAGGTACTACAAGGAAAACGCCCTCGGGAAACTATTGTGAAACATTTAGCGCGATTCAACGGTCGGATCAAAAGTTATGGCCCTTTTCAGCTTTTATTCCGGTCTGGCGCGACATGACATCATCTTCAACGAGTAGGGATTCTATAGGTACAACAAGGAAAACGCCCTCGGGAAACTATTGTGAAACATTTAGCGCGATCCAACGGTCGGATCAAAAGTTATGGCCCTTTTCAGCTTTTATTCCGGCATGGCGCGACATGACATCATCTTCAACGAGTAGGGATTCTATAGGTACAACAACGAAAACGGCCTCCGGAAACTACTGTGAAACTGTGAGCTCGATCCAACGGTCAGATCAAATGTTATCGCCCTTTTCACCTGTTATTCCGGTGTGGCTCTGTAAGGCGTCCTCTCCAACAACTAGGGATTCCATAGGTACTACAAGCAAAACGGCCTCCGGAAACTATTGTGAAACTTTGAGCGCGATCCAACGGTCGGATCAAATGTTATCGCCCTTTTCACATGTTATTCCGGTGTGGCTCCACAAGGCTTCCTCTTCAACGAGTAGGGATTCCATAGGTATTACAAGGAAAACGGCTTCCGGAAACTAGTGTGAAACTTTGAGCGCGATCCAACGGTCGGATCAAATGTTATCGCCCTTTTCACCTGTTATTCCGGTTTGGATCCACAAGGCCTCCTCTTCAACGACTTGGGATTCCATATGTACTACAAAGAAAACGGCCTCCGGAAACTACTGTAAAACTTTGAGCGCGATCCAACGGTCGGATCAAAATTTATGGCCCTTTTCAGCTTTTATTCCGGTCTGGCGCGACATGACATCCACTTCAACGAGTAGGGATTCCATAGGTCATACAAGGAAAACGACCTCCGGAAACTACTGTAAAACTTGGAGCGCGATCCAACGGTCGGATCAAAAGTTATGGCCCTTTTCAGCTTTTATTCCGGTCTGGCGCGACATGACATCATCTTCAACGAGTAGGGATTCCATAGGTACAACAAGGAAAACGGCCTTCGGAAACTACTGTGAAACTGTGAGCGCGATCCAACGGTCAGATCAAATGTTATCGCCCTTTTCATCTGTTATTCCGGTGAGGCTCCGTAAGCGTCCTCTTCAACGAATAGGGATTCCATAGGTACTACAAGGAAAACGGCCTCCGGAAACTATTGTGACACTTCGAGCGCGATCCAACGGTCGGATCAAATGTTATCGCCCTTTTCACCTGTTATTCCGGTTTGGATCCACAAGGCCTCCTTTTCAACGAGTAGGGATTCCATAGGTACTACAAGGAAAACGCCCTCGGGAAACTATTGTGAAACATTTAGCGCGATCCAACGGTCGGATCAAAAGTTATGGCCCTTTTTAGCTTTTATTCCGGCTGGCGCGACATGACATCATTTTCAACGAGTAGGGATTCTATAGGTACAACAAGGAAAAAGCCCTCGGGAAACTATTGTGAAACATTTAGCGCGATCCAACGGTCGGATCAAATGTTATGGCCCTTTTCAGCTTTTATTCCGGCATGGCGCGACATGACATCATCTTCAACGAGTAGGGATTCTATAGGTACAACAACGAAAACGGCCTCCGGAAACTACTGTGAAACTGTGAGCGCGATCCAACGGTCAGATCAAATGTTATCGCCCTTTTCACCTGTTATTCCGGTGTGTCTCTGTAAGGCGTCCTCTTCAACGACTAGGGATTCCATAGGTACTACAAGGAAAACGGCCTCCGGAAACTATTGTGAAACTTTGAGCGCGATCCAACGGTCGGATCAAATGTTATCGCCCTTTTCACCTGTTATTCTGGTGTGGCTCCACAAGGCTTCCTCTTCAACAAGTAGGGATTCCATAGGTATTACAAGGAAAACGGCCTCCGGAAACTAGTGTGAAACTTTGAGCGTGATCGAACGGTCGGATCAAATGTTATCGCCCTTTTCACATGTTATTCCGGTTTGGATCCACAAGGCCTCCTCTTCAACGACTTGGGATTCCATATGTACTACAAAGAAAACGGCCTCCGGAAACTACTGTAAAACTTTGAGCGCGATCCAACGGTCGGATGAAAATTTATGGCCCTTTTCAGCTTTTATTCCGGTCTGGCGCGACATGACATCCACTTCAACGAGTAGGGATTCCATAGGTCATACAACGAAAACGACCTCCGGAAACTACTGTAAAACTTGGAGCGCGATCCAACGGTCGGATCAAAAGTTATGGCCCTTTTCAGCTTTTATTCCGGTCTGGCGCAACATGACATCATCTTCAACGAGTAGGGATTCCATAGGTACAACAAGGAAAACGGCCTCCGGAAACTACTGTGAAACTGTTAGCGCGATCCAACGGTCAGATCAAATGTTATCGCCCTTTTCACCTGTTATTCCGGTGTGGCTCCGTAAGGCGTCCTCTTCAACGAATAGGGATTCCATAGGTACTACAAGGAAAACGACCTCCGGAAACTATTGTGAAACTTTGAGCGCGATCCAACGGTCGGATCAAATGTTATCGCCCTTGTCACCTGTTATTCCGTTTTGGATCCACAAGGCCTCCTCTTCAACGAGGAGGGATTCCATAGGTACTACAAGGAAAACGGCCCTCGGGAAACTATTGTGAAACTTTGAGCGCGATCCAACGGTCGGATCAAAAGTTATGGCTCTTTTCAGGTTTTATTCCGTGTGGCGCGACATGACATCATCTTCAACGAGTAGGGATTCCATAGGTACAACAAGGAAAACGGCCTCCGGAAACTACTGTGAAACTGTGAGCGCGATCCAACGGTCAGATCAAATGTTATCGCCCGTTTCACCTGTTATTCCGGTGTGGCTCCACAAGGCGTCCTCTGTAACGACTAGGGATTCCATAGGTACTACAAGGAAAACGGCCTCCGGAAACTATTGTGAAACTTTGAGCGCGATCCAACGGTCGGATCAAATGTTATCGCCCTTTTCCCATGTTATTCCGGTGTGGCTCCACAAGGCTTCCTCTTCAACGAGTAGGGATTCCATAGGTATTACAAGGAAAACGGCCTCCGGAAACTATTGTGAAACTTTGAGCGCGATCCAACGGTCGGATCAAATGTTATCGCCCTTTTCACATGTTATTCCGGTGTGGCTCCACAAGGCTTCCTCTTCAACGAGTAGGGATTCCATAGGTACTACAAGGAAAACGCCCTCGGGAAACTGTTGTGAAACATTTAGCGCGATCCAACGGTCGGATCAAAAGTTATGGCCCTTTTCAGCTTTTATTCCGGTCTGGCGCGACATGACATCATCTTCAACGAGTAGGGATTCTATAGGTACAACAAGGAAAACGCCCTCGGGAAACTATTGTGAAACATTTAGCGCGATCCAACGGTCGGATCAAAAGTAATGGCCCTTTTCAGCTTTTATTCCGGCATGGCGCGACATGACATCATCTTCAACGTGTAGGGATTCTATAGGTACAACAACGAAAACGGCCTTCGGAAACTACTGTGAAACTGTGAGCTCGATCCAACGGTCAGATTAAATGTTATCGCCCTTTTCACCTGTTATTCCGGTGTGGCTCTGTAAGGCGTCCTCTTCAACGACTAGGGATTCCATAGGTACTACAAGGAAAACGGCCTCCGGAAACTATTGTGAAACTTTGAGCGCGATCCAACGGTCGGATCAAATGTTATCGCCCTTTTCACATGTTATTCCGGTGTGGCTCCACAAGGCTTCATCTTCAACGAGTAGGGATTCCATAGGTATTACAAGGAAAACGGCCTCCGGAAACTAGTGTGAAACTTTGAGCGCGATTGAACGGTCGGATCAAATGTTATCACCCTTTTCACCTGTTATTCCGGTTTGGATCCACAAGGCCTCCTCTTCAACGACTTGGGATTCCATATGTACTACAAAGAAAACGGCCTCCGGAAACTACTGTAATACTTTGAGCGCGATCCAACGGTCGGATCAAAATTTATGGCCCTTTTCAGCTTTTATTCCGGTCTGGCGCGACATGACATCCACTTCAACGAGCAGGGATTCCATAGGTCATATAAGGAAAACGACCTCCGGAAACTACTGTAAAACTTGGAGCGCGATCCAACGGTCGGATCAAAAGTTATGGCCCTTTTCAGTTTTTATTCCGGTCTGGCGCGACATGACATCATCTTCAACGAGTAGGGATGCCATAGGTACAACAAGGAAAACGACCTCCGGAAACTACTGTGAAACTGTTAGCGCGATCCAACGGTCAGATCAAATGTTATCGCCCTTTTCACCTGTTATGCCGGTGTGGCTCCGTAAGGCGTCCTCTTCAACGAATAGGGATTCCATAGGTACTACAAGGAAAACGACCTCCGGAAACTATTGTGAAACTTTGAGCGCGATCCAACGGTCGGATCAAATGTTATCGCCCTTTTCACCTGTTATTCCGTTTTGGATCCACAAGGCCTCCTCTTCAACGAGGAGGGATTCCATATGTACTACAAGGAAAACGGCCTCGGGAAACTATTGTGAAACTTTTAGCGCGATCCAACGGTCAGATCAAAAGTTATGGCCCTTTTCAGCTTTTATTCCGTCTGGCGCGACATGACATCATCTTCAACGAGTAGGGATTCCATAGGTACAACAAGGAAAACGGCCTCCGGAAACTACTGTGAAACTGTGAGCGCGATCCAACGGTCAGATCAAATGTTATCGCCCTTTGCACCTGTTATTCCGGTGTGGCTCCACAAGGCGTCCTCTTCAACGACTAGGGATTCCATAGGTACTACAAGGAAAACGGCCTCCGGAAACTAGTGTGAAACTTTGAGCGCGATCGAACGGTCGGATCAAATGTTATCGCCCTTTTCACCTGTTATTCCGGTGTGGCTCCACAAGGCTTCCTCTTCAACGAGTTGGGATTCCATAGGTAATACAAGGAAAACGGCCTCCGGAAACTACTGTAAAACTTGGAGCGCGATCCAACGGTCGGATCAAAAGTTATGGCCCTTTTCAGCTTTTATTCCGGTTTGGATCCACAAGGACTCCTCTTCAACGAATTGGGATTCCATAAGTAATACAGGGAAAACACCTTGCGGAAACTACTGTAAAACTTGGAGCGCGATCCAACGGTCGGATCAAAAGATATGGCCATTTTCAGCTTTTATTCCGATCTGGCGCGACATGACATCCACTTCCACGAGTAGGCATTTCATAGGTAATACAAGGAAAACGGCCTCCAGAAACTGTTGTAAAACTTGGACCGCGATCCAATGGTCGGATCAAAATTTATGGCCCTTTTAAGCTTTTATTCCGGTCTGGCGCGACCTGACATCATCTTCAACGAGATGGGATTCCAGAGGTAATACAAGGAAAACGGCCTCCGGAAACTATTGTGAAGCTTTGAGCGCGATCCAACGGTCGGATCAAATGTTATGGCCATTTTCACCTGTTATTTTGGTCTGGCACCACAAGGCCTCCTCTTCAACGATTAGGGATTCCATAAGTAATACAAGGAAAACGACCGCCGGAAACTACTGTAAAATTTGGAGCGCGAGCCAACGGTCGGATAAAAAAATAAGGTCCTTTTCACCTGTTATTTCGGTCTGGCTCCACAAGGCCTCCTCTTCAACGATTAGGGATTCCATAAGTAATACAAGGAAAACGCCCTCCGGAAACTACTGTAAAACTTGGAGCGCGATCCAACAGTTGGATCAAAATTTATGGCCCTTTTCAGCTTTTATTCCGGCCTGGCGCGACATGACATCATCTTCAACGAGTAGGGATTCCATAGGTACAATAAGGAAAACGGCCTCCGGAAACTACTGTGAAACTGTGAGCGCGATCCAACGGTCAGATCAAATGTTATCGCCCTTTCCACCTGTTATTCCGGTGTGGCTCCACAAGGCGTCCTCTTCAACGACTAGGGATTCCATAGGTACTACAAGGAAAACGGCCTCCGGAAACTAGTGTGAAACTTTGAGCGCGATCGAACAGTCGGATCAAATGTTATCGCCCTTTTCACCTGTTATTCCGGTTTGGATCCACAAGGACTCCTCTTCAACGAATTGGGATTCCATAGGTAATACAAGGAAATCGGCCTCCGGAAACTACTGTAAAACTTGGAGCGCGATCCAACGGTCGGATCAAAAGTTATGGCCCTTTTCAGCTTTTATTCCGGTTTGGATCCACAAGGACTCCTCTTCAACGAATTGGGATTCCATAAGTAATACAGGGAAAACACCTTGCGGAAACTACTGTAAAACTTGGAGCGCGATCCAACGGTCGGATCAAAATTTCTGGCCCTTTTCAGCTTTTATTCCGGCCTGGCGCGACATGGCATCATCTTCAACGAGTAGGGATTCCATAGGTACAACAAGGAAAACGGCCTCCGGAAACTACTGTGAAACTGTGAGCGCGATCCAACGGTCAGATCAAATGTTAACGCCCTTTTCACCGGTTATTCCGGTGTGGCTCCACAAGGCCTCCTCTTCAACGAGTAGGGATTCCATAGGTACTATAAGGACAATGGCCTCCGGAAACTATTGTGAAACTTTGAGCGCGATCCAACGGTCCGATCAAAAGTTATGGCCCTTTTCAGCTTTTATTCCGGTCTGGCGCGACATGACATCACTTCAACGAGTAGGGATTCTATAGGTACAACAAGGAAAACGGCCTCCGGAAACTACTGTAAAACTTGGAGCGCGATCCAACGGTCAGATCAAATGTTATCGCCCTTTTCACCTGTTATTCCGGTCTGGCGCGACATGACATCCACTTCAACGAGTAGGGATTCCATAGGTAATACAAGGAAAACGGCCTCCAGAAACTGTTGTAAAACTTGGACAGCGATCCAACGGTCAGATCAAATGTTAACGCCCTTTTCACCGGTTATTCCGGTGTGGCTCCACAAGGCCTCCTCTTCAACGAGTAGGGATTCCATAGGTACTATAAGGAAAATGGCCTCCGGAAACTATTGTGAAACTTTGAGCGCGATCCAACGGTCCGATCAAAAGTTATGGCCCTTTTCAGCTTTTATTCCGGTCTGGCGCGACATGACATCACTTCAACGAGTAGGGATTCTATAGGTACAACAAGGAAAACGGCCTCCGGAAACTACTGTAAAACTTGGAGGGCGATCCAACGGTCAGATCAAATGTTATCGCCCTTTTCACCTGTTATTCCGGTCTGGCGCGACATGACATCCACTTCAACGAGTAGGGATTCCATAGGTAATACAAGGAAAACGGCCTCCAGAAACTGTTGTAAAACTTGGACCGCGATCCAACGGTCGGATCAAAATTTATGGCCCTTTTAAGCTTTTATTCCGGTCTGGCGCGACATGACATCATCTTCAACGAGTAGGGATTCCTTAGGGAATACAAGGAAAACGGCCTCCGGAAACTATTGTGAAGCTTTGAGCGCGATCCAACGGTCGGATCAAATGTTATGGCCATTTTCACCTGTTATTCCGGTTTGGATCCACAAGGCCTACTCTTCAACGATTAGGGATTCCATAAGTATTACAAGGAAAACGGCCTCGAGAAACTCTTGTTAAACTTTGAGCGCGATCCAACGGTCGGATCAAAAGTTATGGCCCTTTTCAGCTTTTATTCCGTCTGGCGCGACATGACATCATCTTCAACGAGTAGGGATTCCATAGGTAATACAAGGAAAACGGCTTCCGGAAACTACTGTAAAACTTGGAGCGCGATCCAACGGTCGGATCAAAATTTATGGCCCTTTTCAGCTTTTATTCCGGTCTGGAGCGACATGACATCATTTCAACGAGTAGGGATTCCATAGGTACAACAAGGAAAACGGCCTCCGGAAACTACTGTGAAACTGTGAGCGCGATCCAACGGTCAGATCAAATGTTATCGCCCTTTTCACCTGTTATTCCGGTGTGGCTCTGTAAGGCGTCCTCTTCAACGACTAGGGATTCCATAGGTACTACAAGGAAAACGGCCTCCGGAAACTATTGTGAAACTTTGAGCGCCATCCAACGGTCGGATCAAATGTTATCGCCCTTTTCACCTGTTATTCCGGTTTGGATCCACAAGGCCTCCTCTTCAACGAGTAGGGATTCCTCAGGTACTACAAGGAAAACGGCCTCCGGAAACTACTGTAAAACTTGGAGCGCGATCAAACGGTCGAATCAAAATTTATGGCCCTTTTCATCTTTTATTCCGGTCTGCCGCGACATGACATCATCTTCAACGAGTAGGGATTCCATAGGTACAACAAGGAAAACGGCCTCCGGAAACTACTGTAAAACTTTGAGCGCGATCCAACGGTCGGATCAAAAGTTATGGCCCTTTTCAGCTTTTATTCCGGTCTGGCGCGATATGACATCATCTTCAACGAGTAGGGATTCTATAGGTACAACAAGGAAAACGGCCTCCGGAAACTACTGTGAAACTGTGAGCGCGATCCAACGGTCGGATCAAAAGTTATGGCCCTTTTCAGCTTTTATTCCGGTCTGGCGCGACATGACATCATCTTCAACGAGTAGGGATTCCATAGGTACAACAAGGAAAACGGCCTCCGGAAACTACTGTGAGCGCGATCCAACGGTCAGATCAAATGTTATCGCCCTTTTCACCTGTTATTCCGGTGTGGCTCCACAAGGCGTCCTCTTCAACGACTAGGGATTCCATAGGTACTACAAGGAAAACGGCCTCCGGAAACTAGTGTGAAACTTTGAGCGCGATCGAACAGTCGGATCAAATATTATCGCCCTTTTCACCTGTTATTCCGGTTTGGATCCACAAGGCCTCCTCTTCAACGAATTGGGATTCCATAGGTAATACAAGGAAAACGGCCTCCGGAAACTATTGTAAAACTTGGAGCGCGATCCAACGGTCGGATCAAAATTTATGGCCTTTTTCAGCTTTTATTTCGGTCTGCCGCGAGATGACATCATCTTCAATGAGTAGGGATTCCATAGGTACAACATGGAAAACGGCCTCCGGAAAATACTGTAAAACTTTGAGCGCGATCCAACGGTCGGATCAAAAGATATGGCCCTTTTCAGATTTTATTCCGGTCTGGCGCGACATGACATCCACTTCAACGAGTAGGGATTCCATAGGTAATACAAGGAACACGGCCTCCAGAAACTATTGTAAAACTTGGGCCGCGATCCAACGGTCGGATCAAAATTTATGGCCCTTTTAAGCTTTTATTCCGGTCTGGCGCGACATGACATCATCTTCAACGAGTAGGGATTCCAGAGGTAATACAAGGAAAACGGCCTCCGGAAACTATTGTGAAGCTTTGAGCGCGATCCAACAGTCGGATCAAATGTTATGGCCAGTTTCACCTGTTATTCTGGTCTGGCTCCACAAGGCCTCCTCTTCAACGATTAGGGATTCCATAAGTAATACAAGGAAAACGACCGCCAGAAACTACTGTAAAACTTGGAGCGCGAGCCAACGGTCGGATAAAAAAATATGGCCCTTTTCACCTGTTATTCCGGTTTGGCTCCACAAGGCCTCCTCTTCAACGATTAGGGATTCCAGAAGTAATACAAGGAAAATGCCGTCCGGAAACTATTGTAAAACTTGGAGCGCGATCCAACGGTCGGATCAAAATTTATGGCCTTTTTCAGCTTTTATTCCGGTCTGCCGCGACATGACATCATCTTTAATGAGTAGGGATTCCATAGGTACAACATGGAAAACGGCCTCCGGAAAATACTGTAAAACTTTGAGCGCGATCCAACGGTCGGATCAAAAGTTATGGCCCTTTTCAGCTTTTATTCCGGTCTGGCGCGACATGACATCATCTTCAACGAGTAGGGATTCCATAGGTAATACAAGGAAAACGCCCTCCGGAAACTATTGTGAAGCTTTGAGCGCGATCCAACGGTCGAATCAAATGTTATGGCCATTTTCACCTGTTATTCTGGTCTGGCTCCACAAGGCCTCCTCTTCAACGATTAGGGATTCCATAAGTAATACAAGGAAAACGGCCTCCAGAAACTACTGTAAAACTTGGAGCGCGAGCCAATGGTCGGATAAACAAATATGGCCCTTTTCACCTGTTATTCCGGTCTGGCTCCATAAGGCCTCCTCTTCAACGATTAGGGATTTTGTAAGTAATACAAGGAAAACGCCCTCCGGAAACTACTGTAAAACATGGAGCGCGATCCAACGGTCGGATCAAAATTTCTAGCCCTTTTCAGCTTTTATTCCTGCCTGGCGCGACATGACATCATCTTCAACGAGTAGGGATTCCATAGGTACAACAAGGAAAACGGCCTCCGGAAACTATTGTGAAGCTTTGAGCGCGATCCAAAGGTCGGATCAAATGTTATGGCCATTTTCACCTGTTATTCTGGTCTGGCTCCACAAGGCCTCCTCTTCAACGATTAGGGATTCCATAAGTAATACAAGGAAAACAGCCTCCAGAAACTACAGTAAAACTTGGAGCGCGAGCCAACGGTCGGATCAAAAAATATGGCCCTTTTCACCTGTTATTCCGGTCTGGCTCCACAAGGCCTCCTCTTCAACGATTAGGGATTCCGTAAGTAATACAAGGAAAACGCCCTCCGGAAACTACTGTAAAACTTGGAGCGCGATCCAACGGTCGGATCAAAATTTCTGGCCCTTTTCAGCTTTTATTCCGGCCTGGTTGCACAAGGCATCCTCTTCAACGATTAGGGATTCCATAAGTAATACAAGGAAAACGGCCTCCGGAAACTACTGTAAAACTTGGAGCGCGATCCAACGGTCGGATCAAAATTTATGGCCCTTTCCATCTATTATTCCGGCCTGGCTAGACATGACATCATCTTCAACGAGTAGGGATTCCATAGGTAATACAATGAAAACGGCTTCCGGAAACTACTGTAAAACGTGGAGCGCGATCCAACGGTCGGATCAAAAGTTATGGCCCTTTTCACATGTTATTCCGGTCTGGCTGCACAAGGCATCCTCTTCAACGATTAGGGATTCCATAAGTAATACAATGAAAACGGCCTCCGGAAACTACTGTAAAACTTGGAGCGCGATCCAACGGTCGGATTAAAATTTATGGCCCTTTTCACCTGTTATTCCGGTCTGGTTGCACAAGGCATCCTCTTCAACGATTAGGGATTCCATATGTAATACAAGGAAAACGGCCTCCGGAAATTACTGTAAAACTTGGAGCGCGATCCAACGGTCGGATCAAAATTTATGGCCTTTTCCATCTTTTATTCCGGCCTGGCTTGACATGACATCATCTTCAGCTTTTATTCCGGTGTTGCTCCACAAGGCTTCCTCTTCAATGAGTAGGGATTCCATAGGTACTACAAGGAAAACGGCCTCCGGAAACTATTGTGAAACTTTGAGCTAGATCCATCGGTCGGATCAAAATTTATGGCCCTTTTCATCTTTTATTCCGGCCTGGCGCGACATGACATCAACTTCAACGAGTAGGGATTCCATAGGTACAACAAGGAAAACGGCCTCTGGAAACTATTGTGAAACTTTGAGCGCGATCCAACGGTCGGATCAAATGTTATCGCCCTTTTCACCTGTTATTCCGGTCTGGGGCGACATGACATCCACTTCATCGAATTGGGATTCCATAGGTAATACCAGGAAAATAGCCTCCGGAAACTACTGTAAAACTTGGAGCGCGATCCAACGGTCGGATCAAAAGTTATGGCCCTTTTCAGCTTTTATTCCGGTCTGGCGCGACATGACATCATCTTCAACGAGTAGGGATTTCATAGGTACAACAAGGAAAACGGCCTCCAGAAACTACTGAAGCTTGGAGCGCGATCCAACGGTCGGATCAAAATTTATGGCCATTTTTAGCTTTTATTCTGGTCTGGCGCGACATGACATCATCTTCAACGAGTAGGGATTCCATAGGTACTACAAGGTAAACGGCATCCGGAAACTATTGTGAAACTTTGAGCGCGATCCAACGGTCGGATCAAATGTTATGGCCATTTTCACCTGTTATTCAAGTCTGGCTCCACAAGGCCTCCTCTTCCACGATTAGGTATTCCAAAAGTAATACAAGGAAAACGGCCTCTGGAAACTACTATAAAACTTGGAGCACGATCCAACGGTCGGATCAAAAAATACAGCCCTTTTCACCTGTTATTCCGGTCTGGCTGCACAAGGCATCCTCTTCAATGATTAGGGATTCCATAAGTAATACAAGGAAAACGGCCTCCGGAAACTACTGTAAAACTTGGAGCGCGATCCAACGGTCGGATCAAAATTTATGGCCCTTTCCATCTTTTATTCCGGCCTGGGTCGACATGACATCATCTTCAACGAGTAGGGATTCCATAAGTAATACAAGGAAAACGGCCTCCGGAAACTACTGTAAAACTTGGAGCGCGATCCAACCGTCGGATCAAAAAATATGGCCCTTTTAACCTGTTATTCCGGTCTGGCTCCAGAAGGCCTCCTCTTCAACGATTAGGGATTCCATAAGTAATACAACGAAAACGGCCTCCGGAAACTACTGTAAAACTTTGAGCGCGATCCAACGCTCGGATCAAAAAATACAGCCCTTTTCACCTGTTATTCCGGTCTGGCTGCACAAGGCATCCTCTTCAACGACTAGGGATTCCATAAGTAATACAAGGAAAACAGCCTCCGGAAACTACTGTAAAACTTGGAGCGCGATCCATCGGTCGGATCAAAATTTATGGCCCTTTCCATCTTTTATTCCGTCCTGGATCGACATGACATCATCTTCAACGAGTAGGGATTCCATAAGTAATACAAGGAAAACGGCCTCCGGAAACTTCTGTAAAACTTGGAGCGCGATCCAACGGTCGGATAAAAAAATATGGCCCTTTTCACCTGTTATTCCGGTCTGGCGCGACATTACATCCACTTCAACGACTAGGGATTCCACAGGTAATACAAGCAAAACTGCCTCCGGAAACTACTGTGAAACATGGACCGCGATCCAACGGTCGGATCAAAATTTATAGCCCTTTTCAGCTTTTATTCCGGGCTGGCGCGACATGACATCGTCTTCAACGAGTAGGGCTTCCATATGTACTACAAGTAAAACGGCATCCGGAAACTATTGTGAAACTTTGAGCGCGATCCAACGGTCGGATCAAATGTTATGGCCATTTTCACCTGTTATTCAAGTCTGGCACCACAAGGCCTCCTCTTCCACGATTAGGGATTCCATAAGTAATACAAGGAAAACGGCCTCTGGAAACTACTGTAAAACTTGGAGCACGATCCAACGGTCGGATCAAAAGTTATGGCCCTTTTCAGCATTTATTCCGGTCTGGCGCGACATGACATCCACTTCAACGAGTAGGGATTCCATAGGTAATACAAGGAAAACGGCCTCCAGAAACTACTGTAACTTGGAGCGCGATCCAACGGTCGAATCAAAATTTATGGTCATTTTCAACTTTTATTCTAGTCTGGCGCGACATGACATTATCTTCAACGAGTAGGGATTCCATAGGTACTACAAGGTAAACGACATCCGGAAACTATTGTGAAACTTTAACGCGATCCAACGATCGGATCAAATGTTATGGCCATTTTCACCTGTTATTTTGGTCTGGCTCCACAAGGCCTCCTCTTCAACGATTAGGGATTCCATAAGTAATACAAGGAAATCGGCCTCCAGAAACTACTGTAAAACTTGGAGCGCGATCCAACGGTCGGATAAAAAAATATGGCCCTTTTCACCTGTTATTCCGGTCTGGCTCCACAAGGCATCCTCTTCAACGATTAGGGATTCCATAAGTAATACAAGGAAAACGGCCTCCGGAAACTACTGTAAAACTTGGAGAGCGATCCAACGGTTGGATCAAAAAATATGGCCCTTTTCACCTGTTATTCCGGTCTGGCTCCACAAGGCCTCCTCTTCAACGATTAGGGATTCCATAAGTAATACAAGGAAAACGGCCTTCGGAAACTACTGTAAAACTTGGAGCGCGATCCAACGGTCGGATAAAAAAATATGGCCCTTTTCAGCTTTTATTCCGGCCTGGCGCGACATTACATCCACTTCAACGACTAGGGAGTCCACAGGTAATACAAGGAAAACTGCCTCCGGAAACTACTGTGAAACATGAACCGCGATCCAACGGTCGGATCAAAATTTATAGCCCTTTTCAGCTTTTATTCCGGGCTGGCGCGACATGACATCGTCTTCAACGAGTAGGGCTTCCATATGTACTACAAGTAAAACGGCATCCGGAAACTATTGTGAAACTTTGAGCGCGATCCAACGGTCGGATCAAATGTTATGGCCATTTTCACCTGTTATTCAAGTCTGGCACCACAAGGCCTCCTCTTCCACGATTAGGGATTCCATAAGTAATACAAGGAAAACGGCCTCTGGAAACTACTGTAAAACTTGGAGCACGATCCAACGGTCGGATCAAAAGTTATGGCCCTTTTCAGCATTTATTCCGGTCTGGCGCGACATGACATCCACTTCAACGAGTAGGGATTCCATAGGTAATACAAGGAAAACGGCCTCCAGAAACTACTGTAACTTGGAGCGCGATCCAACGGTCGAATCAAAATTTATGGCCATTTTCAACTTTTATTCTAGTCTGGCGCGACATGACATTATCTTCAACGAGTAGGGATTCCATAGGTACTACAAGGTAAACGACATCCGGAAACTATTGTGAAACTTTAACGCGATCCAACGATCGGATCAAATGTTATGGCCATTTTCACCTGTTATTTTGGTCTGGCTCCACAAGGCCTCCTCTTCAACGATTAGGGATTCCATAAGTAATACAAGGAAATCGGCCTCCGAAAACTACTGTAAAACTTGGAGCGCGATCCAACGGTCGGATAAAAAAATATGGCCCTTTTCACCTGTTATTCCGGTCTGGCTCCACAAGGCATCCTCTTCAACGATTAGGGATTCCATAAGTAATACAAGGAAAACGGCCTCCGGAAACTACTGTAAAACTTGGAGAGCGATCCAACGGTTGGATAAAAAAATATAGCCCTTTTCACCTGTTATTCCGGTCTGGCTCCACAAGGCCTCCTCTTCAACGATTAGGGATTCCATAAGTAATACAAGGAAAACGGCCTTCAGAAACTACTGTAAAACTTGGAGCGCGATCCAACGGTCGGATAAAAAAATATGGCCCTTTTCAGCTTTTATTCCGGCCTGGCGCGACATTACATCCACTTCAACGACTAGGGAGTCCACAGGTAATACAAGGAAAACTGCCTCCGGAAACTACTGTGAAACATGGACCGCGATCCAACGGTCGGATCAAAATTTATAGCCCTTTTCAGCTTTTATTCCGGGCTGGCGCGACATGACATCCACTTCAACGAGTAGGGATTCCATAGGTAATACAAGGAAAACGGCCTCCAGAAACTACTGTAACTTGGAGCGCGATCCAACGGTCGAATCAAAATTTATGGCCATTTTCAACTTTTATTCTAGTCTGGCGCGACATGACATCATCTTCAACGAGTAGGGATTCCATAGGTACTACAAGGTAAACGACATCCGGAAACTATTGTGAAACTTTAACGCGATCCAACGATCGGATCAAATGTTATGGCCATTTTCACCTGTTATTTTGGTCTGGCTCCACAAGGCCTCCTCTTCAACGATTAGGGATTCCATAAGTAATACAAGGAAATCGGCCTCCGGAAACTACTGTAAAACTTGTAGCGCGATCCAACGGTCGGATAAAAAAATATGGCCCTTTTCAGCTTTTATTCCGGCCTGGCGCGACATGACATCCACTTCAAGGAGTAGGGATTCCATAGGTAATACAAGGAAAACGGCCTCCGGAAACTATTGTGAAGCTTTGAGCGCGATCCAACGGTCGGATCAAATGTTATGGCCATTTTCACCTGTTATTCCGGTCTGGCTCCACAAGGCATCCTCTTCAACGATTAGGGATTCCATAAGTAATACAAGGAAAACGGCCTCCAGAAACTACTGTGAAACTTGGACCGCGATCCAACGGTCGGATCAAAATTTATGGCCCTTTTCAGCTTTTATTCCGGTCTAGCGCGACATGACATCATCTTCAACGAGTAGGGATTCCATAGGTACTACAAGGAAAACGGCATCCGGAAACTATTGTCAAACTTTGAGCGCGATCCAACGGTTGGATCAAATGTTATGGCAATTTTCACCTGTTATTCTGGTCTGGCTCCGCAAGGCCTCCTCTTCAACGATTAGGGATTCCATGGGTAATACAATGAAAACGGCCTCCGGAAACGACTGTAAAACTTTCATGGCGATCCAACGGTCGGATCAAAAGTTATGGCCCTTTTCAACAGTTATTCCGGTCTGGAGCGACAAGACCTCATATTCATCGAGTAGGGATTCCATCGGTAATACAAGGAAAACGGCCTCCGGAAACTACTGTAAAACTTTCATGGCGATCCAACGGTCGAATCAATAGTTATGGCCCTTTTGAACTGTTATTCCGGTCTGGAGCGACAAGACCTCCTATTCATCGAGTAGGGATTCCATCGGTAATACAAGGAAAACGGCCTCCCGAAACTAGTGTAAAACTTTCATGGCGATCCAACGGTCGGATCAAAAGTTATAGCCCTTTTCAACTGTATTCGGGTCTGGAGCGACAAGACCTCCTATTCATCGAGTCGGGATTCAATGGGTAATACGATGAAAACGGCCTCCGGAAACTACTGTAAAACTTTCATGGGGATCCAACGGTCGGATCAAATGTTATGTCCCTTTTCAACTGTATTCCGGTCTCGAGCGACAAGACCTCCTATTCATCGAGTAGGGATTCAATGGGTAATACAATGAAAACGGCCTCCGGAAACTACTGTAAAACTTTCATGGCGATCCAACGGTCGGATCAAAAGTTATGGCCCTTTTCAACAGTTGTTCCGGTCTGGAGCGACAAGACCTCATATTCATCGAGTAGGGATTCCATCCGTAATACAAGGAAAACGGCCTCCGGAAACTACTGTAAAACTTTCATGGCGATCCAACGGTCGGATCAAAAGTTATGGCCCTTTTCAACTGTATTCCGGTCTGGAGCGACAAGACCTCCTATTCATCGAGTAGGGATTCCATCGGTAATACAATGAAAACGGCCTCCGGAAACTAGTGTAAAACTTTCATGGCGATCCAACGGTCGGATCAAAAGTTATGGCCCTTTTCAGCTGTTATTCCGGTCTGGAGCGACAAGACCTCCTATTCATCGAGTAGGGATTCCATGGGTAATACAAGGAAAACGGCCTCCGGAAACTACTGTAAAACTTTCATGGCGATCCAACGGTCGGATCAAATGTTATGGCCCTTTTCAACTGTATTCCGGTCTGGAGCGACAAGACCTCCTATTCATCGAGTAGGGATTCCATGGGTAATACAATGAAAACGGCCTCCGGAAACTACTGTAAAACTTTCATGGCGATCCAACGGTCGGATCAAAAGTTATGGCCCTTTTCAACTGTTATTCCGGTCTGGAGCGACAAGGACCTCCTATTCAGCGAGTAGGGATTCCATGGGTAATACAGATGAAAACGGCCTCCGGAAACTACTGTAAAACTTTCATGGCGATCCAACGGTCGGATCAAATGTTATGTCCCTTTTCAACTGTTATTCCGGTCTGAGCGACAAGACCTCCTATTCATCGAGTAGGGATTCCATGGGTAATACAATGAAAACGGCCTCCGGAAACTACTGTAAAACTTTCATGGCGATCAACGGTCGGATCAAAAGTTATGGCCCTTTTTCAACTATTATTCCGGTCTGGAGCGACAAGACCTCCTATTCATCGAGTAGGGATTCCATGGGTAATACAAGGAAAACGGCCTCCGGAAACTACTGTAAAACTTTCATGGCGATCCAACGGTCGGATCAAAAGTTATGGCCCTTTTCAACTGTTATTCCGGTCTGGAGCGACAAGACCTCCTATTCATCGAGTAGGGATTCCATCGGTAATACAAGGAAAACGGCCTCCGGAAACTACTGTAAAACTTTCATGGCGATCCAACAGTCGAATCAAAAGTTATGGCCCTTTTTAACTGTTATTCCGGTCTGGAACGACAAGACCTCCTATTCATCGAGTAGGGATTCCATCGGTAATACAAGGAAAACGGCCTCCGGAAACTAGTGTAAAATTTTAAGCGCGATCCAACGGTCGGATCAAAAGTTATGGCCCTTTTCAGCTGTTATTCTGGTCTGGAGCAACAGGACCTCCTATTCAGCGAGTAGGGATTCAATGGGTAATACGATGAAAACGGCCTCCGGAAACTACTGTAAAACTTTCATGGGGATCCAACGGTCGGATCAAATGTTATGTCCCTTTTCAACTGTATTCCGGTCTCGAGCGACAAGACCTCCTATTCATCGAGTAGGGATTGCATGGGTAATACAATGAAAACGGCCTCCGAAAACTACTGTAAAACTTTCATGGCGATCCAACGGTCGGATCAAAAGTTATGGCCCTTTTCAACAGTTATTCCGGTCTGGAGCGACAAGACCTCATATTCATCGAGTAGGGATTCCATCGGTAATACAAGGAAAACGGCCTCCGGAAACTACTGTAAAACTTTCATGGCGATCCAACGGTCGAATCAATAGTTATGGCCCTTTTGAACTGTTATTCCGGTCTGGAGCGACAAGACCTCCTATTCATCGAGTAGGGATTCCATCGGTAATACAAGGAAAACGGCCTCCCGAAACTAGTGTAAAACTTTCATGGCGATCCAACGGTCGGATCAAAAGTTATAGCCCTTTTCAACTGTATTCGGGTCTGGAGCGACAAGACCTCCTATTCATCGAGTCGGGATTCAATGGGTAATACGATGAAAACGGCCTCCGGAAACTACTGTAAAACTTTCATGGGGATCCAACGGTCGGATCAAATGTTATGTCCCTTTTCAACTGTATTCCGGTCTCGAGCGACAAGACCTCCTATTCATCGAGTAGGGATTCAATGGGTAATACAATGAAAACGGCCTCCGGAAACTACTGTAAAACTTTCATGGCGATCCAACGGTCGGATCAAAAGTTATGGCCCTTTTCAACAGTTGTTCCGGTCTGGAGCGACAAGACCTCATATTCATCGAGTAGGGATTCCATCCGTAATACAAGGAAAACGGCCTCCGGAAACTACTGTAAAACTTTCATGGCGATCCAACGGTCCGATCAAAAGTTATGGCCCTTTTCACCTGTATTCCGGTCTGGAGTGACAAGACATCCTATTCATCGAGTGGGGATTCCATCGGTAATACATGGAAAACGGCCTCCGGAAACTAGTGTAAAACTTTAAGCGCGATCCAACGGTCGGATCAAAAGTTATGGCCTTTTCAGCTGTTATTCTGGTCTGGAGCAACAGGACCTCCTATTCAGCGAGTAGGGATTCCATGGGTAATACGATGAAAACGGCCTCCGGAAACTACTGTAAAACTTTCATGGGGATCCAACGGTCGGATCAAATGTTATGTCCCTTTTCAACTGTATTCCGGTCTCGAGCCACAAGACCTCCTATTCATCGAGTAGGGATTGCATGGGTAATACAATGAAAACGGCCTCCGGAAACTACTGTAAAACTTTCATGGCGATCAACGGTCGGATCAAAAGTTATGGCCTTTTTCAACTATATTCCGGTCTGGAGCGACAAGACCTCCTATTCATCGAGTAGGGATTCCATGGGTAATACAAGGAAAACGGCCTACGGAAACGACTGTAAAACTTTTATGGCGATCCAACGGTCGGATCAAAAGTTATGGCCCTTTTCAATAGTTATTCCGGTCTGGAGCGACAAGACCTCATATTCATCGAGTAGGGATTCCATCGGTAATACAAGGAAAACGGCCTCCGGAAACTACTGTAAAACTTTCATGGCGATCCAACAGTCGAATCAAAAGTTATGGCCCTTTTTAACTGTTATTCCGGTCTGGAACGACAAGACCTCCTATTCATCGAGTAGGGATTCCATCGATAATACAAGGAAAACGGCCTCCGGAAACTAGTGTAAAATTTTAAGCGCGATCCAACGGTCGGATCAAAAGTTATGGCCCTTTTCAGCTGTTATTCTGGTCTGGAGCAACAGGACCTCCTATTCAGCGAGTAGGGATTCAATGGGTAATACGATGAAAACGGCCTCCGGAAACTACTGTCAAACTTTCATGGGGATCCAACGGTCGGATCAAATGTTATGTCCCTTTTCAACTGTATTCCGGTCTCGAGCGACAAGACCTCCTATTCATCGAGTAGGGATTGCATGGGTAATACAATGAAAACGGCCTCCGGAAACTACTGTAAAACTTTCATGGCGATCCAACGGTCGGATCAAAAGTTATGGCCCTTTTCAACAGTTATTCCGGTCTGGAGCGACAAGACCTCATATTCATCGAGTAGGGATTCCATCGGTAATACAAGGAAAACGGCCTCCGGAAACTACTGTAAAACTTTCATGGCGATCCAACGGTCGAATCAATAGTTATGGCCCTTTTGAACTGTTATTCCGGTCTGGAGCGACAAGACCTCCTATTCATCGAGTAGGGATTCCATCGGTAATACAAGGAAAACGGCCTCCCGAAACTAGAGTAAAACTTTCATGGCGATCCAACGGTCGGATCAAAAGTTATAGCCCTTTTCAACTGTATTCGGGTCTGGAGCGACAAGACCTCCTATTCATCGAGTCGGGATTCAATGGGTAATACGATGAAAACGGCCTCCGGAAACTACTGTAAAACTTTCATGGGGATCCAACGGTCGGATCAAATGTTATGTCCCTTTTCAACTGTATTCCGGTCTCGAGCGACAAGACCTCCTATTCATCGAGTAGGGATTCAATGGGTAATACAATGAAAACGGCCTCCGGAAACTACTGTAAAACTTTCATGGCGATCCAACGGTCGGATCAAAAGTTATGGCCCTTTTCAACAGTTGTTCCGGTCTGGAGCGACAAGACCTCATATTCATCGAGTAGGGATTCCATCCGTAATACAAGGAAAACGGCCTCCGGAAACTACTGTAAAACTTTCATGGCGATCCAACGGTCGGATCAAAAGTTATGGCCCTTTTCACCTGTATTCCGGTCTGGAGTGACAAGACATCCTATTCATCGAGTGGGGATTCCATCGGTAATACATGGAAAACGGCCTCCGGAAACTAGTGTAAAACTTTAAGCGCGATCCAACGGTCGGATCAAAAGTTATGGCCTTTTCAGCTGTTATTCTGGTCTGGAGCAACAGGACCTCCTATTCAGCGAGTAGGGATTCCATGGGTAATACGATGAAAACGGCCTCCGGAAACTACTGTAAAACTTTCATGGGGATCCAACGGTCGGATCAAATGTTATGTCCCTTTTCAACTGTATTCCGGTCTCGAGCCACAAGACCTCCTATTCATCGAGTAGGGATTGCATGGGTAATACAATGAAAACGGCCTCCGGAAACTACTGTAAAACTTTCATGGCGATCAACGGTCGGATCAAAAGTTATGGCCTTTTTCAACTATATTCCGGTCTGGAGCGACAAGACCTCCTATTCATCGAGTAGGGATTCCATGGGTAATACAAGGAAAACGGCCTACGGAAACGACTGTAAAACTTTTATGGCGATCCAACGGTCGGATCAAAAGTTATGGCCCTTTTCAATAGTTATTCCGGTCTGGAGCGACAAGACCTCATATTCATCGAGTAGGGATTCCATCGGTAATACAAGGAAAACGGCCTCCGGAAACTACTGTAAAACTTTCATGGCGATCCAACAGTCGAATCAAAAGTTATGGCCCTTTTTAACTGTTATTCCGGTCTGGAACGACAAGACCTCCTATTCATCGAGTAGGGATTCCATCGATAATACAAGGAAAACGGCCTCCGGAAACTAGTGTAAAATTTTAAGCGCGATCCAACGGTCGGATCAAAAGTTATGGCCCTTTTCAGCTGTTATTCTGGTCTGGAGCAACAGGACCTCCTATTCAGCGAGTAGGGATTCAATGGGTAATACGATGAAAACGGCCTCCGGAAACTACTGTAAAACTTTCATGGGGATCCAACGGTCGGATCAAATGTTATGTCCCTTTTCAACTGTATTCCGGTCTCGAGCGACAAGACCTCCTATTCATCGAGTAGGGATTGCATGGGTAATACAATGAAAACGGCCTCCGGAAACTACTGTAAAACTTTCATGGCGATCCAACGGTCGGATCAAAAGTTATGGCCCTTTTCAACAGTTATTCCGGTCTGGAGCGACAAGACCTCATATTCATCGAGTAGGGATTCCATCGGTAATACAAGGAAAACGGCCTCCGGAAACTACTGTAAAACTTTCATGGCGATCCAACGGTCGAATCAATAGTTATGGCCCTTTTGAACTGTTATTCCGGTCTGGAGCGACAAGACCTCCTATTCATCGAGTAGGGATTCCATCGGTAATACAAGGAAAACGGCCTCCCGAAACTAGAGTAAAACTTTCATGGCGATCCAACGGTCGGATCAAAAGTTATAGCCCTTTTCAACTGTATTCGGGTCTGGAGCGACAAGACCTCCTATTCATCGAGTCGGGATTCAATGGGTAATACGATGAAAACGGCCTCCGGAAACTACTGTAAAACTTTCATGGGGATCCAACGGTCGGATCAAATGTTATGTCCCTTTTCAACTGTATTCCGGTCTCGAGCGACAAGACCTCCTATTCATCGAGTAGGGATTCAATGGGTAATACAATGAAAACGGCCTCCGGAAACTACTGTAAAACTTTCATGGCGATCCAACGGTCGGATCAAAAGTTATGGCCCTTTTCAACAGTTGTTCCGGTCTGGAGCGACAAGACCTCATATTCATCGAGTAGGGATTCCATCCGTAATACAAGGAAAACGGCCTCCGGAAACTACTGTAAAACTTTCATGGCGATCCAACGGTCGGATCAAAAGTTATGGCCCTTTTCACCTGTATTCCGGTCTGGAGTGACAAGACATCCTATTCATCGAGTGGGGATTCCATCGGTAATACATGGAAAACGGCCTCCGGAAACTAGTGTAAAACTTTAAGCGCGATCCAACGGTCGGATCAAAAGTTATGGCCTTTTCAGCTGTTATTCTGGTCTGGAGCAACAGGACCTCCTATTCAGCGAGTAGGGATTCCATGGGTAATACGATGAAAACGGCCTCCGGAAACTACTGTAAAACTTTCATGGGGATCCAACGGTCGGATCAAATGTTATGTCCCTTTTCAACTGTATTCCGGTCTCGAGCCACAAGACCTCCTATTCATCGAGTAGGGATTGCATGGGTAATACAATGAAAACGGCCTCCGGAAACTACTGTAAAACTTTCATGGCGATCAACGGTCGGATCAAAAGTTATGGCCTTTTTCAACTATATTCCGGTCTGGAGCGACAAGACCTCCTATTCATCGAGTAGGGATTCCATGGGTAATACAAGGAAAACGGCCTACGGAAACGACTGTAAAACTTTGATGGCGATCCAACGGTCGGATCAAAAGTTATGGCCCTTTTCAATAGTTATTCCGGTCTGGAGCGACAAGACCTCATATTCATCGAGTAGGGATTCCATCGGTAATACAAGGAAAACGGCCTCCGGAAACTACTGTAAAACTTTCATGGCGATCCAACAGTCGAATCAAAAGTTATGGCCCTTTTGAACTGTTATTCCGGTCTGGAACGATAAGACCTCCTATTCATCGAGTAGGGATTCCATCGGTAATACAAGGAAAACGGCCTCCGGAAACTAGTGTAAAATTTTAAGCGCGATCCAACAGTCGGATCAAAAGTTATGGCCCTTTTCAGCTGTTATTCTGGTCTGGAGCAACAGGACCTCCTATTCAGCGAGTAGGGATTCAATGGGTAATACGATGAAAACGGCCTCCGGAAACTACTGTAAAACTTTCATGGGGATCCAACGGTCGGATCAAATGTTATGTCCCTTTTCAACTGTATTCCGGTCTCGAGCGACAAGACCTCCTATTCATCGAGTAGGGATTGCATGGGTAATACAATGAAAACGGCCTCCGGAAACTACTGTAAAACTTTCATGGCGATCCAACGGTCGGATCAAAAGTTATGGCCCTTTTCAACAGTTATTCCGGTCTGGAGCGACAAGACCTCATATTCATCGAGTAGGGATTCCATCGGTAATACAAGGAAAACGGCCTCCGGAAACTACTGTAAAACTTTCATGGCGATCCAACGGTCGAATCAATAGTTATGGCCCTTTTGAACTGTTATTCCGGTCTGGAGCGACAAGACCTCCTATTCATCGAGTAGGGATTCCATCGGTAATACAAGGAAAACGGCCTCCCGAAACTAGTGTAAAACTTTCATGGCGATCCAACGGTCGGATCAAAAGTTATAGCCCTTTTCAACTGTATTCGGGTCTGGAGCGACAAGACCTCCTATTCATCGAGTCGGGATTCAATGGGTAATACGATGAAAACGGCCTCCGGAAACTACTGTAAAACTTTCATGGGGATCCAACGGTCGGATCAAATGTTATGTCCCTTTTCAACTGTATTCCGGTCTCGAGCGACAAGACCTCCTATTCATCGAGTAGGGATTCAATGGGTAATACAATGAAAACGGCCTCCGGAAACTACTGTAAAACTTTCATGGCGATCCAACGGTCGGATCAAAAGTTATGGCCCTTTTCAACAGTTGTTCCGGTCTGGAGCGACAAGACCTCATATTCATCGAGTAGGGATTCCATCCGTAATACAAGGAAAACGGCCTCCGGAAACTACTGTAAAACTTTCATGGCGATCCAACGGTCCGATCAAAAGTTATGGCCCTTTTCACCTGTATTCCGGTCTGGAGTGACAAGACATCCTATTCATCGAGTGGGGATTCCATCGGTAATACATGGAAAACGGCCTCCGGAAACTAGTGTAAAACTTTAAGCGCGATCCAACGGTCGGATCAAAAGTTATGGCCTTTTCAGCTGTTATTCTGGTCTGGAGCAACAGGACCTCCTATTCAGCGAGTAGGGATTCCATGGGTAATACGATGAAAACGGCCTCCGGAAACTACTGTAAAACTTTCATGGGGATCCAACGGTCGGATCAAATGTTATGTCCCTTTTCAACTGTATTCCGGTCTCGAGCCACAAGACCTCCTATTCATCGAGTAGGGATTCCATGGGTAATACAATGAAAACGGCCTCCGGAAACTACTGTAAAACTTTCATGGCGATCCAACGGTCGGATCAAAAGTTATGGCCCTTTTCAACTGTTATTCCGGTCTGGAGCGACAAGACCTCCTATTCATCGAGTAGGGATTCCATGGGTAATACAAGGAAAACGGCCTCCGGAAACTACTGTAAAACTTTATGGCGATCCAACGGTCGGATCAAAAGTTATGGCCCTTTTCAACTGTTATTCCGGTCTGGAGCGACAAGACCTCCTATTCATCGAGTAGGGATTCCATCGGTAATACAAGGAAAACGGCCTCCGGAAACTAGTGTAAAACTTTAAGCGCGATCCAACGGTCGGATCAAAAGTTATGGCCCTTTTCAGCTGTTATTCTGGTCTGGAGCGACAAGACCTCCTATTCAGCGAGTAGGGATTCCATGGGTAATACAGATGAAAACGGCCTCCGGAAACTACTGTAAAACTTTCATGGGGATCCAACGGTCGGATCAAATGTTATGTCCCTTTTCAACTGTATTCCGGTCTCGAGCGACAAGACCTCCTATTCATCGAGTAGGGATTGCATGGGTAATACAATGAAAACGGCCTCCGGAAACTACTGTAAAACTTTCATGGCGATCAACGGTCGGATCAAAGGTTATGGCCTTTTCAACTATATTCCGGTCTGGAGCGACAAGACCTCCTATTCATCGAGTAGGGATTCCATGGGTAATACAAGGAAAACGGCCTACGGAAACGACTGTAAAACTTTTATGGCGATCCAACGGTCGGATCAAAAGTTATGGCCCTTTTCAATAGTTATTCCGGTCTGGAGCGACAAGACCTCATATTCATCGAGTAGGGATTCCATCGGTAATACAAGGAAAACGGCCTCCGGAAACTACTGTAAAACTTTCATGGCGATCCAACAGTCGAATCAAAAGTTATGGCCCTTTTAACTGTTATTCCGGTCTGGAACGACAAGACCTCCTATTCATCGAGTAGGGATTCCATCGGTAATACAAGGAAAACGGCCTCCGGAAACTAGTGTAAAATTTTAAGCAAGATCCAACGGTCGGATCAAAAGTTAAGGCCCTTTTCAGCTGTTATTCTGGTCTGGAGCAACAGGACCTCCTATTCAGCGAGTAGGGATTTAATGGGTAATACGATGAAAACGGCCTCCGGAAACTACTGTAAAACTTTCATGGGGATCCAACGGTCGGATCAAATGTTATGTCCCTTTTCAACTGTATTCCGGTCTCGAGCGACAAGACCTCCTATTCATCGAGTAGGGATTCCATGGGTAATACAATGAAAACGGCCTCCGGAAACTACTGTAAAACTTTCATGGCGATCCAACTGTCGGATCAAAAGTTATGGCCCTTTTCAACAGTTTTTCCGGTCTGGAGCGACAAGACCTCCTATTCATCGAGTAGGGCTTCCATCGGTAATACAAGGAAAACGGCCTCCGGAAACTACTGTAAAACTTTAAGCGCGATCCAACGGTCGGATCAAAAGTTATGGCCCTTTTCAGCTGTTATTCTGGTCTGGAGCAACAGGACCTCCTATTCAGCGAGTAGGGATTCCATGGGTAATACGATGAAAACGGCCTCCGGAAACTACTGTAAAACTTTCATGGGGATCCAACGGTCGGATCAAATGTTATGTCCCTTTTCAAATTTATTCCGGTCTCGAGCGACAAGACCTCCTATTCATCGAGTAGGGATTCCATCGGTAATACAAGGAAAACAGCCTTCGGAAACTAGTGTAAAACTTTAAGCGCGATCCAACGGCCGGATCAAAAGTTATGTCCCTTTTCAACTGTTATTCCGGTCTGGAGCGACAAGACCTCATATTCATCGAGTAGGGATTCCATCGGTAATACAAGGAAAATGGCCTCCGGAAACTAGTGTAAACTTTAAGCGCGATCCAACGGTCGGATCAAAAGTTATGGCCTTTTCAGCTGTTATTCTGGTCTGGAGCAACAGGACCTCCTATTCAGCGAGTAGGGATTCCATGGGTAATACAATGAAAACGGCCTCCGGAAACTACTGTAAAACTTTCATGGCGATCCAACGGTCGGATCAAAAGTTATGGCCCTTTTCAACTGTTATTCCGGTCTGGAGCGACAAGACCTCCTATTCATCGAGTAGGGATTCCATCGGTAATACAAGGAAAACGGCCTCCGGAAACTACTGTAAAACTTTCATGGCGATCCAACGGTCGGATCAAAAGTTATGGCCCTTTTCAACTGTTATTCCGGTCTGGAGCGACAAGACCTCCTATTCATCGAGTAGGGATTCCATGGTAATACAATGAAAACGGCCTCCGGAAACTACTGTAAAACTTTCATGGCGATCCAACGGTCGGATCAAAAGTTATGGCCCTTTTCAACTGTTATTCCGGTCTGGAGCGACAAGACCTCCTATTCATCGAGTAGGGATTCCATCGGTAATACAAGGAAAACGGCCTCCGGAAACTAGTGTAAAACTTTAAGCGCGATCCAACGGTCGGATCAAAAGTTATGGCCCTTTTCAACTGTTATTCCGGTCTGGAGCGACAAGACCTCCTATTCATCGAGTAGGGATTCCATCGGTAATACAAGGAAAACGGCCTCCGGAAACTACTGTAAAACTTTCATGGCGATCCAACGGTCGGATCAAAAGTTATGGCCCTTTTCAACTGTTATTCCGGTCTGGAGCGACAAGACCTCATATTCATCGAGTAGGGATTCCATCGGTAATACAAGGAAAACGGCCTCCGGAAACTAGTGTAAAACTTTAATGCGCGATCCAACGGTCGGATCAAAAGTTATGGCCCTTTTCAACTGTTATTCCGGTCTGGAGCGACAAGACCTCCTATTCATCGAGTAGGGATTCCATGGGTAATACAAGGAAAACGGCCTCCGGAAACTACTGTAAAACTTTCATGGCGATCCAACGGTCGGATCAAAAGTTATGGCCCTTTTCAACATGTTATTCCGGTCTGGAGCGACAAGACCTCCTATTCATCGAGTAGGGATTCCATCGGTAATACAAGGAAAACGGCCTCCGGAAACTACTGTAAAACTTTCATGCGCGATCCAACGGTCGGATCAAAAGTTATGGCCCTTTTCAACTGTTATTCCGGTCTGGAGCGACAAGACCTCCTATTCATCGAGTAGGGATTCCATGGGTAATACAATGAAAACGGCCTCCGGAAACTACTGTAAAACTTTCATGGCGATCCAACGGTCGGATCAAAAGTTATGGCCCTTTTCAACTGTTATTCCGGTCTGGAGCGACAAGACCTCCTATTCATCGAGTAGGGATTCCATCGGTAATACAAGGAAAACAGGCCTCCGGAAACTAGTGTAAAACTTTAAGCGCGATCCAACGGTCGGATCAAAAGTTATGGCCCTTTTCAACTGTTATTCCGGTCTGGAGCGACAAGACCTCATATTCATCGAGTAGGGATTCCATGGGTAATACAATGAAAACGGCCTCCGGAAACTACTGTAAAACTTTCATGGCGATCCAACGGTCGGAATCAAAAGTTATGGCCCTTTTCAACTGTTATTCCGGTCTGGAGCGACAAGACCTCCTATTCATCGAGTAGGGATTCCATGGGTAATACGAATGAAAACGGCCTCCGGAAACTACTGTAAAACTTTCATGGCGATCCAACGGTCGCATCAAAAGTTATGGCCCTTTTCAACTGTTATTCCGGTCTGGAGCGACAAGACCTCATATTCATCGAGTAGGGATTCCATCGGTAATACAAGGAAAATGGCCTCCGGAAACTAGTGTAAACTTTAAGCGCGATCCAACGGTCGGATCAAAAGTTATGGCCTTTTCAGCTGTTATTCTGGTCTGGAGCAACAGGACCTCCTATTCAGCGAGTAGGGATTCCATGGGTAATACAATGAAAACGGCCTCCGGAAACTACTGTAAAACTTTCATGGGCGATCCAACGGTCGGATCAAATGTTATGTCCCTTTTCAACTGTATTCCGGTCTCGAGCGACAAGACCTCCTATTCAGCGAGTAGGGATTCCATGGGTAATATGAATGAAAACAGGCCTCCGGAAACTACTGTAAAACTTTCATGGCGATCCAACGGTCGGATCAAAAGTTATGGCCCTTTTCAACTGTTATTCCGGTCTGGAGCGACAAGACCTCCTATTCATCGAGTAGGGATTCCATCGGTAATACAAGGAAAACGGCCTCCGGAAACTACTGTAAAACTTTCATGGCGATCCAACGGTCGGATCAAAAGTTATGGCCCTTTTCAACTGTTATTCCGGTCTGGAGCGACAAGACCTCCTATTCATCGAGTAGGGATTCCATCGGTAATACAAGGAAAACGGCCTCCGGAAACTACTGTAAAACTTTCATGGCGATCCAACGGTCGGATCAAAAGTTATGGCCCTTTTCAACTGTTATTCCGGTCTGGAGCGACAAGACCTCCTATTCATCGAGTAGGGATTCCATGGGTAATACAATGAAAACGGCCTCCGGAAACTACTGTAAAACTTTCATGGCGATCCAACGGTCGGATCAAAAGTTATGGCCCTTTTCAACTGTTATTCCGGTCTCGAGCGACAAGACCTCCTATTCATCGAGTAGGGATTCCATGGGTAATACAATGAAAACGGCCTCCGGAAACTACTGTAAAACTTTCATGGCGATCCAACGGTCGGATCAAAAGTTATGGCCCTTTTCAACAGTTATTCCGGTCTGGAGCGACAAGACCTCATATTCATCGAGTAGGGATTCCATCGGTAATACAAGGAAAATGGCCTCCGGAAACTAGTGTAAAACTTCAAGCGCGATCCAACGGTCGGATCAAAAGTTATGTCCCTTCTCAGCTGTTATTCCGGTCTGGAGCGACAAGACCTCCTATTCATCGAGTAGGGATTCCATCGGTAATACAAGGAAAACGGCCTCCGGAAACTACTGTAAAACTTTCATGGCGATCCAACGGTCGAATCAAAAGTTATGGCCCTTTTCAACTGTTATTCCGGTCTGGAGCGACAAGACCTCCTATTCATCGAGTAGGGATTCCATCGGTAATACAAGGAAAACAGGCCTCGGAAACTAGTGTAAAACTTTAAGCGCGATCCAACGGTCGGATCAAAAGTTATGGCCCTTTTTCAGCTGTTATTCTGGTCTGTAGCGACCAAGACCTTCTATTCATCGAGTCGGGATTCCATGGGTAATACAATGAAAACGGCCTCCGGAAACTACTGTAAAACTTTCATGGCGATCCAACGGTCGGATCAAAAGTTATGGCCCTTTTCAACTATTATTCCGGTCTGGAGCGCCAATACCTCATATTCATCGAGTAGGGATTCCATCGGTAATACAATGAAAACGGCCTCCGGAAACTACTGTAAAACTTTCATGGCGATCCAACGGTCGGATCAAAAGTTATGGCCCTTTTCGACAGTTATTCCGGTCTGGAGCGACAAGACCTCATATTCATCGAGTAGGGATTCCATCGGTAATACAAGGAAATCGGCCTCCGGAAACTACTGTAAACATTCATGGCGATCCAACGGTCGAATCAAAAGTTATGGCCCTTTTCACCTGTTATTCCGGTCTGGAGCGACAAGACCTCCTATTCATCGAGTAGGGATTCCATCGGTAATACAAGGAAAACGGCCTCCGGAAACTACTGTAAAACTTTCATGGCGATCCAACGGTCGGATCAAAAGTTATGGCCCTTTTCAACTGTTATTCCGGTCTGGAGCGACAAGACCTCCTATTCATCGAGTAGGGATTCCATCGGTAATACAAGGAAAACGGCCTTCGGAAACTAGTGTAAAACTTTAAGCGCGATCCAACGGTCGGATCAAAAGTTATGGCCCTTTTCAAGCTGTTATTCTGGTCTGGAGCGACAAGGACCTCCTATTCAACGAGTAGGGATTCCATGGGTAATACGATGAAACGGCCTCCGGAAACTACTGTAAAACATTCATGGCGATCCAACGGTCGAATCAAAAGTTATGGCCCTTTTCACCTGTTATTCCGGTCTGGAGCGACAAGACCTCCTATTCATCGAGTAGGGATTCCATCGGTAATACAAGGAAAACGGCCTCCGGAAACTAGTGTAAAACTTTAAGCGCGATCCAACGGTCGGATCAAAAGTTATGGCCCTTTTCAAGCTGTTATTCTGGTCTGGAGCAACAGGACCTCCTATTCAACGAGTAGGGATTCCATGGGTAATACAGATGAAACGGCCTACCGGAAACTACTGTAAAACTTTCATGGCGATCCAACGGTCGGATCAAATGTTATGGCCCTTTTCAACTGTATTCCGGTCTCGAGCGACAAGACCTCCTATTCATCGAGTAGGGATTCCATGGGTAATACAATGAAAACGGCCTCCGGAAACTACTGTAAAACTTTCATGGCGATCCAACGGTCGGATCAAAAGTTATGGCCCTTATCAACAGTTATTCCGGTCTGGAGCGACAAGACCTCATATTCATCGAGTAGGGATTCCATCGGTAATACAAGGAAAATGGCCTCCGGAAACTAGTGTAAAACTTCAAGCGCGATCCAACGGTCGGATCAAAAGTTATGGCCCTTCTCAGCTGTTATTCCGGTCTGGAGCGACAAGACCTCCTATTCATCGAGTAGGGATTCCATCGGTAATACAAGGAAAACGGCCTCCGGAAACTACTGTAAAACTTTCATGGCGATCCAACGGTCGGATCAAAAGTTATGGCCCTTTTCAACTGTTATTCCGGTCTGGAGCGACAAGACCTCCTATTCATCGAGTAGGGATTCCATCGGTAATACAAGGAAAACGGCCTCCGGAAACTAGCTGTAAAACTTTCATGGCGATCCAACGGTCGGATCAAAAGTTATGGCCCTTTTCAACTGTTATTCCGGTCTGGAGCGACAAGACCTCCTATTCATCGAGTAGGGATTCCATGGGTAATACAATGAAAACGGCCTCCGGAAACTACTGTAAAACTTTCATGGCGATCCAACGGTCGGATCAAAAGTTATGGCCCTTTTCAACTGTTATTCCGGTCTGGAGCGACAAGACCTCCTATTCATCGAGTAGGGATTCCATGGGTAATACAATGAAAACGGCCTCCGGAAACTACTGTAAAACTTTCATGGCGATCCAACGGTCGGATCAAAAGTTATGGCCCTTTTCAACTGTTATTCCGGTCTGGAGCGACAAGACCTCCTATTCATCGAGTAGGGATTCCATCGGTAATACAATGAAAACGGCCTCCGGAAACTACTGTAAAACTTTCATGGCGATCCAACGGTCGGATCAAAAGTTATGGCCCTTTTCACATGTTATTCCGGTCTGGAGCGACAAGACCTCCTATTCATCGAGTAGGGATTCCATCGGTAATACAAGGAAAATCGGCCTCCGGAAACTACTGTAAAACTTTCATGGCGATCCAACGGTCGGATCAAAAGTTATGGCCCTTTTCAACTGTTATTCCGGTCTGGAGCGACAAGACCTCCTATTCATCGAGTAGGGATTCCATGGGTAATACAATGAAAACGGCCTCCGGAAACTACTGTAAAACTTTCATGGCGATCCAACGGTCGGAATCAAAAGTTATGGCCCTTTCAACTGTTATTCCGGTCTGGAGCGACAAGACCTCCTATTCATCGAGTAGGGATTCCATCGGTAATACAAGGAAAACTGGCCTCCGGAAACTACTGTAAAACTTTCATGGCGATCCAACGGTCGAATCAAAAGTTATGGCCCTTTTCAACTGTTATTCCGGTCTGGAGCGACAAGACCTCCTATTCATCGAGTAGGGATTCCATCGGTAATACAAGGAAAACGGCCTCCGGAAACTACTGTAAAACTTTCATGGCGATCCAACGGTCGGATCAAAAGTTATGGCCCTTTTCAACTGTATTCCGGTCTGGAGCGACAAGACCTCCTATTCATCGAGTAGGGATTCCATCGGTAATACAAGGAAAACGGCCTCCGGAAACTAGTGTAAAACTTTAAGCGCGATCCAACGGTCGGATCAAAAGTTATGGCCCTTTTCAGCTGTTATTCTGGTCTGGAGCGACAAGACCTCCTATTCAGCGAGTAGGGATTCCATGGGTAATACAATGAAAACGGCCTCCGGAAACTACTGTAAAACTTTCATGGCGATCCAACGGTCGGATCAAAAGTTATGGCCCTTTTCAACTGTTATTCCGGTCTGGAGCGACAAGACCTCCTATTCATCGAGTAGGGATTCCATGGGTAATACAAGGAAAACGGCCTCCGGAAACTAGTGTAAAACTTTCATGGCGATCCAACGGTCGGATCAAAAGTTATGGCCCTTTTCAACTAGTTATTCCGGTCTGGAGCGACAAGACCTCCTATTCATCGAGTAGGGATTCCATGGGTAATACAAGGAAAACGGCCTCCGGAAACTACTGTAAAACTTTCATGGCGATCCAACGGTCGGATCAAAAGTTATGGCCCTTTTCAACTGTTATTCCGGTCTGGAGCGACAAGACCTCCTATTCATCGAGTAGGGATTCCATCGGTAATACAAGGAAAACGGCCTCCGGAAACTAGTGTAAAACTTTCATGGCGATCCAACGGTCGAATCAAAAGTTATGGCCCTTTCAACTGTTATTCCGGTCTGGAGCGACAAGACCTCCTATTCATCGAGTAGGGATTCCATCGGTAATACAAGGAAAACGGCCTCCGGAAACTAGTGTAAAACTTTAATGCGATCCAACGGTCGGATCAAAAGTTATGGCCCTTTTCAACTGTATTCCGGTCTGGAGCGACAAGACCTCCTATTCATCGAGTAGGGATTCCATGGGTAATACAATGAAAACGGCCTCCCGAAACTAGTGTACAACTTCAGCGCGATCCAACGGTCGGATCAAAAGTTATGGCCCTTTTCAACTGTTATTCCTGGTCTGGAGCGACAAGACCTCATATTCATCGAGTAGGGGATTCCATCGGTAATACAAGGAAAATGGCCTCCGGAAAACTACTGTAAAACTTTCATGGCGATCCAACTGTCGAATCAAAAGTTATGGCCCTTTTCAGCTGTTATTCTCGGTCTGGAGGAAACAGGACCTCCGATTCATCGAGTAGGGATTCCATGGGTAATACAATGAAAACGACCTCCGGAAACTACTGTAAAACTTTCATGGCGATCCAACGGTCGGATCAAAAGTTATGGCCCTTTTCAACTGTATTCCGGTCTGGAGCGACAAGACCTCCTATTCATCGAGTAGGGATTCCATCGGTAATACAAGGAAAATGGCCTCCGGAAACTAGTGTAAAACTTCAAGCGCGATCCAACGGTCGGATCAAAAGTTATGGCCCTTCTCAGCTGTTATTCCGGTCTTGAGCGACAAGACCACCTATTC
>NW_026291160.1:0-35470 GCF_000002775.5 Populus trichocarpa
AGTCCGTAGGGGCTGTTTGCGCTTTCGAATCCCAGCGTCACCCCTGCCAGCAGTTCGCTGAACATTTATGAGTCTCTAAGGGCTGTTTGCGCTGTTGAATACCTGCGTTACCCGTGCCAGCAGTTCGTTAATCATTTATGAGTCCCTAGGGGCGGTTTGGGCTGTCGAATCCAAAGGTCATTTGTGACAGCTGTTCATTTATGATTTATGAGTCCCTAGGGGCTCTTTGCGCTGTCGAATCCCTGCGTCACCCGTGCCGGCAGTTCGTTGATCATTTATGAGTCCCTAGGGGCTGTTTGCGCTCTCGAATCCCAGCGTCACCCATGGCAGCAGTTCGTTGATCATTTATGAGTCCCTAGGGGCTGTTTGAGCTGTCGAATACCTGCGTTACCCGTGCCAGCAGTTCGTTAATCATTTATGAGTCCCTAGGGGCTGTTTGGGCTGTCGAATACCTGGGTCACCCGTGCCAGCACTTCGTTGATCATTTATGAGTCCCTAGGGGCTGTTTGCGCTGTCAAATCCGTGCGTCAACCGTGCCAGCAGTTCGTTGATGATTTATGAGTCCCTAGGGGCTGTTTGGGCTGTCGAAGCCATGCGTCACCCGTCACACCAATTCGTTGATCATTTATGTGTCCCTAGGGGCTGTTTGCGCTGTCGAATCCATGCGTCTCCCGTGACAGCAGTTCGTTGATGATTTCTGAATCCCTAGGGGCTTTTTGCGCTGTCGAATCCATAGGTCATCCGTGACAGCCGTTCCTTTATGATTTATGAGTCCCTAGGGGTTGTTTGAGCTGTCGAATACCTGCGTCACCCGTGCCAGCAGTTCGTTGATCATTTATGAGTCCCTAGGGGCTGTTAGCGCTGTCGAATCCATGCGTCACCCGTGCCAGCAGTTCGTTGATGATTTATGAGTGCTTAGGGGCTGTTTGCGCTGTCGAATCCGTGCGTCACCCGTGCCAGCAGTTCGTTGATGATTTATGAGTGCTTAGGGGCTGTTTGGGCTGTCGAATCACTGCGTCACCCGTGACACCAGTTCGTTGATCATTTATGAGTCCGTAGGGGCTTTTGCGCTTTTGAATCCCAGCGTCACCCCTGCCAGCAGTTCGTTGAACATTTATGAGTCTCTAGGGGCTGTTTGCGCAATCGAATCCCTGCGTCACCCGTGCCAGCAGTTCGTTGATGATTTATGAGTCCCTAGGGGCTGTTTGCGCTGTCGAATCCGTGCGTCACCCGTGCCAGCAGTTCGTTGATGATTTATGAGTGTGTAGGGGCTGTTTGGGCTGTCGAATCCCTGCGTCACCCGTGACACCAGTTTGTTGATCATTTATGAGTCCGTAGGGGCTGTTTGCGCTTTCGAATCCCAGCGTCACCCCTGCCGGCAGTTCGTTGATTATTTATGAGTCCCTAGGGGCTGTTTGCGCTCTCGAATCCCAGCGTCACCCGTGCCAGCAGTTCGTTGATCATTTATGAGTCCCTAGGGGATGTTTGGGCTGTCGAAGCCATGCGTCACCAGTCACACCAATTCGTTGATCATTTATGTATCCCTAGGGGCTGTTTGCGCTGTCGAATCAGGGCGTCTCCCGTGACAGCAGTTGGTTGATGATTTCTGAATCCCTAGGGGCTTTTTGCGCTGTCGAATCCATAGGTCATGCGTGACAGCCGTTTATTTATGATTTATGAGTCCCTAGGGGCTGTTTGCGCTGTCGAATATCTGCGTCACCCGTGCCAGCACTTCGTTGATCATTTATGAGTCCCTAGGGGCTGTTTGCGCTGTCGAATACCTGCGTTACCCGTGCCAGCAGTTCGTTCATCATTTATGAGTCCCTAGGAGCTGTTTGGGCTGTCGAATCCCTGCGTCACCCGTGACACCAGTTTGTTGATCATTTATGAGTCCGTAGGGGCTGTTTGCGCTTTCGAATCCCTGCGTCACCCCTGCCAGCAGTTCGTTGAACATTTATGAGTCTCTAGGGGCTGTTTGCGCTGTTGAATACCTGCGTCACCCGTGCCAGCAGTTCGTTGATGATTTATGAGTCCCTAGGGGCTGTTTGGGCTGTCGAAGCCATGCGTCACCAGTCACACCAATTCGTTGATCATTTATGTGTCCCTAGGGGCTGTTTGCGCTGTCGAATCAGTGCGTCTCCCGTGACAGCAGTTTGTTGATGATTTCTGAATCCCTAGGGGCTTTTTGCGCTGTCGAATCCATAGGTCATGCGTGACAGCCGTTCATTTATGATTTATGAGTCCCTAGGGGCTGTTTGCGCTGTCGAATACCTGGGTCACCCGTGCCAGCACTTCGTTGATCATTTATGAGTCCCTAGGGGCTGTTTGCGCTGTCGAATCCGTGCGTCAACCGTGCCAGCAGTTCGTTGATGATTTATGAGTCCTTAGGGGCTGTTTGGGCTGTCGAATCCCTGCGTCACCCGTGACACCAGTTCGTTGATCATTTATGAGTCCCTGGGGCTGTTTGCGCTGTCGAATTCGTGCGTCTCCCGTGACCGCAGTTCGTTGATGATTTCTGAGTCCCTAGGGGCTTTTGCGCTGTCGAATCCATAGGTCATTTGTGACAGCTGTTCATTTATGATTTATGAGTCCAAAGGGGCTCTTTGCGCTGTCGAATCCCTGCGTCACCCGTGCCGGCAGTTCGTTGATCATTTATGAGTCCCTAGGGGCTGTTTGCGCTCTCGAATCCCAGCGTCACCCGTGCCAGCAGTTCGTTTATCATTTATGAGTCCCTAGGGGATGTTTGGGCTGTCGAAGCCATGCGTCACCAGTCACACCAATTCGTTGATCATTTATGTGTCCCCTGGGGCTGTTTGCGCTGTCGAATTCGTGCGTCTCCCGTGACCGCAGTTCGTTGATGATTTCTGAGTCCGTAGGGGCTGTTTGGGCTGTTGAATCCCTGCGTCACTCGTGACACCAGTTTGTTGATCATTTATGAGTCCGTAGGGGCTGTTTGCGCTTTCGAATCCCAGCGTCACCCCTGCCAGCAGTTCGCTGAACATTTATGAGTCTTTAGGGGCTGTTTGCGCTATTGAATACCTGCGTCACCCGTGCCAGCAGTTCGTTGATGATTTATGAGTCCCTAGGGGCTGTTTGGGCTGTCGAAGCCATGTGTCACCAGTCACACCAATTCGTTGATCATTTATGTGTCCCTAGGGGCTGTTTGCGCTGTCGAATCAGGGCGTCTCCCGTGACAGCAGTTGGTTGATGATTTCTGAATCCCTAGGGGCTTTTTGCGCTGTCGAATCCATAGGTCATGCGTGACAGCCGTTTATTTATGATTTATGAGTCCCTAGGGGCTGTTTGCGCTGTCGAATATCTGCGTCACCCGTGCCAGCACTTCGTTGATCATTTATGAGTCCCTAGGGGCTGTTTGCGCTGTCGAATACCTGCGTTACCCGTGCCAGCAGTTCGTTCATCATTTATGAGTCCCTAGGAGCTGTTTGGGCTGTCGAATCCCTGCGTCACCCGTGACACCAGTTTGTTGATCATTTATGAGTCCGTAGGGGCTGTTTGCGCTGTCGAATACCTGCGGTACCCGTGCCAGCAGTTCGTTAATCATTTATGAGTCCCTAGGGGCTGTTTGGGCTGTCGAAGCCATGCGTCACCCGTCACACCAATTCGTTGATCATTTATGTGTCCCTAGGGGCTGTTTGCGCTGTCGAATCCGTGCGTCTCCCGTGACAGCAGTTCGTTGATGATTTCTGAATCCCTAGGGGCTTTTTGCGCTGTCGAATTCGTGCGTCTCCCGTTACCGCAGTTCGTTGATGATTTCTGAGTCCCTAGGGGCTTTTGCGCTGTCGAATCCATAGGTCATTTGTGACAGCTGTTCATTTATGATTTATGAGTCCCTAGGGGCTCTTTGCGCTGTCGAATCCTTGCGTTACCCGTGCCGGCAGTTCGTTGATCATTTATGAGTCCCAAGGGGCTGTTTGCGCTCTCGAATCCCAGCGTCACCCATGGCAGCAGTTCGTTGATCATTTATGAGTCCCTAGGGGCTGTTTGCGCTGTCGAATACCTGCGTTACCCGTGCCAGCAGTTCGTTAATCATTTATGAGTCCCTAGGGGCTGTTTGGGCTGTCGAAGCCATGCGTCACCCGTCACACCAATTCGTTGATCATTTATGTGTCCCTAGGGGCTGTTTGCGCTGTCGAATCCGTGCGTCTCACGTGACAGCAGTTCGTTGATGATTTTTGAATCCCTAGGGGCTTTTTGCGCTGTCGAATCCATAGGTCATCCGTGACAGCCGTTCATTTATGATTTATGAGTCCCTAGGGGCTGTTTGAGCTGTCGAATACCTGCGTCACCCGTGCCAGCAGTTCGTTGATCATTTATGAGTCCCTAGGAGCTGTTAGCGCTGTCGCATCCGTGCGTCACCCGTGCCAGCAGTTCGTTGATGATTTATGAGTGCTTAGGGGCTGTTTGCGCTGTCGAATCCGTGCGTCACCCGTGCCAGCAGTTCGTTGATGATTTATGAGTGCTTAGGGGCTGTTTGGGCTGTCGAATCACTGCGTCACCCGTGACACCAGTTCGTTGATCATTTATGAGTCCGTAGGGGCTTTTGCGCTTTTGAATCCCAGCGTCACCCCTGCCAGCAGTTCGTTGAACATTTATGAGTCTCTAGGGGCTGTTTGCGCAATCGAATCCCTGCGTCACCCGTGCCAGCAGTTCGTTGATGATTTATGAGTCCCTAGGGGCTGTTTGCGCTGTCGAATCCGTGCGTCACCCGTGCCAGCAGTTCGTTGATGATTTATGAGTGTGTAGCGGCTGTTTGGGCTGTCGAATCCCTGCGTCACCCGTGACACCAGTTTGTTGATCATTTATGAGTCCGTAGGGGCTGTTTGCGCTTTCGAATCCCAGCGTCACCCCTGCCAGCAGTTCGTTGAACATTTATGAGTCTCTAGGGGCTGTTTGCGCTGTTGAATACCTGCGTCACCCGTGCCAGCAGTTCGTTGATCATTTATGAGTCCCTAGGGGCTGTTTGGGCTGTCGAAGCCATGCGTCACCAGTCACACCAATTCGTTGATCATTTATGTGTCCCTAGGGGCTGTTTGCGCTGTCGAATCAGTGCGTCTCCCGTGACAGCAGTTTGTTGATGATTTCTGAATCCCTAGGGGCTTTTTGCGCTGTCGAATCCATAGGTCATGCGTGACAGCCGTTCATTTATGATTTATGAGTCCCTAGGGGCTGTTTGCGCTGTCGAATACCTGGGTCACCCGTGCCAGCAGTTCGTTGATCATTTATGAGTCCCTAGGAGCTGTTAGCGCTGTCGAATCCGTGCGTCACCCGTGCCAGCAGTTCGTTGATGATTTATGAGTGCTTAGGGGCTGTTTGCGCTGTCGAATCCGTGCGTCACCCGTGCCAGCAGTTCGTTGATGATTTATGAGTGCTTAGGGGCTGTTTGGGCTGTCGAATCACTGCGTCACCCGTGACACCAGTTCGTTGATCATTTATGAGTCTGTAGGGGCTTTTGCGCTTTTGAATCCCAGCGTCACCCCTGCCAGCAGTTCGTTGAACATTTATGAGTCTCTAGGGGCTGTTTGCGCTTTAGAATCCCAGAGTCACCCGTGCCAGCAGTTCGTTGAGCATTTATGAGTCCGTAGGGGCTGTTTGGGCTGTCGAAGCCATGCGTCACCCGTCACACCAATTCGTTGATCATTTATGTATCCCTAGGGGCTCTTTGCGCTGTCGAATCCGTGCGTCTCCCGTGACAGCAGTTCGTTGATGATTTCTGAATCCCTAGGGGCTTTTTGCGCTGTCGAATCCATAGGTCATCCGTGACAGCCGTTCATTTATGATTTATGAGTCCCTAGGGGCTGTTTGAGCTGTCGAATACCTGCGTCACCCGTGCCAGCAGTTCGTTGATGATTTATGAGTCCCTAGGGGCTGTTTGCGCTGTCGAATCCGTGCGTCACCCGTGCCAGCAGTTCGTTGATGATTTATGAGTGTGTAGGGGCTGTTTGGGCTGTCGAATCCCTGCGTCACCCGTGACACCAGTTTGTTGATCATTTATGAGTCCGTAGGGGCTGTTTGCGCTTTCGAATCCCAGCGTCACCCCTGCCAGCAGTTCGGTGAACATTTATGAGTCTCTAGGGGCTGTTTGCGCTGTTGAATACCTGCGTCACCCGTGCCAGCAGTTCGTTGATCATTTATGAGTCCCTAGGGGATGTTTGGGCTGTCGAAGCCATGCGTCACCAGTCACACCAATTCGTTGATCATTTATGTGTCCCTAGGGGCTGTTTGCGCTGTCGAATCAGGGCGTCTCCCGTGACAGCAGTTGGTTGATGATTTCTGAATCCCTAGGGGCTTTTTGCGCTGTCGAATCCATAGGTCATGCGTGACATCCGTTCCTTTATGATTTATGAGTCCCTAGGGGCTGTTTGAGCTGTCGAATACCTCCGTCACCCGCGCCAGCAGTTCGTTGATGATTTATGAGTCCCTAGGGGCTGTTTGCGCTGTCGAATACCTGCGTTACCCGTGCCAGCAGTTCGTTAATCATTTATGAGTACCTAGGGGCTGTTTGGGCTGTCGAAGCCATGCGTCACCCGTCACACCAATTCGTTGATCATTTATGTGTCCCTAGGGGCTGTTTGCGCTGTCGAATCCGTGCGTCTCCCGTGAAAGCAGTTCGTTGATGATTTCTGAATCCCTAGGGGCTTTTTGCGCTGTCGAATCCGTAGGTCATCCGTGACAGCCGTTCATTTATGATTTATGAGTCCCTAGGGGCTGTTTGCGCTGTCGAATATCTGCGTCACCCGTGCCAGCAGTTCGTTGATCATTTATGAGTCCCTAGGGGTTGTTTGGGCTGTCGAAGCCATGCGTCACCCGTCACACCAATTCGTTGATCATTTATGTGTCCCTAGGGGCTTTTTGCGCTGTCGAATCCATAGGTCATCCGTGACAGCCGTTCATTTATGATTTATGAGTCCCTAGGGGCTGTTTGAGCTGTCGAATACCTGCGTCACCCGTGCCAGCAGTTCGTTGATCATTTATGAGTCCCTAGGGGCTGTTTGCGCTGTCGAATCCGTGCGTCACCCGTGCCAGCAGTTGGTTGATGATTTATGAGTGCTTAGGGGCTGTTTGCGCTGTCGAAACCGTGCGTCACCCGTGCCAGCAGTTCGTTGATGATTTATGAGTGCTTAGGGGCTGTTCGGGCTGTCGAATCCCTGCGTCACCCGTGACACCAGTTCGTTGATCATTTATGAGTCTCTAGGTGCTATTTGCGCAATCGAATCCCTGCGTCACCCGTGCCAGCAGTTCGTTGATGATTTATGAGTCCCTAGGGGTTATTTGGCCTGTCGAATCCGTGCGTCACCTGTCACACCCATTCGTTGATCATTTATGTGTCTTTAGGGGCTGTTTGCGCTGTCGAATCCGTTCGTCTCCCGTCACAGCAGTTCGTTGATGATTTCTGAATCCCTAGGGGCTTTTTGCGCTGTCGAATCCATAGGTCATCCGTGACAGCCGTTCATTTATGATTTATGAGTACCTAAGGGCTGTTTGAGCTGTCGAATACCTCCGTCACCCGCGCCAGCAGTTCGTTGATGATTTATGAGTCTCTAGGGGCTGTTTGCGCAATCGAATCCCTGCGTCACCCGTGCCAGCAGTTCGTTGATGATTTATGAGTCCCTAGGGGTTGTTTGGGCTGTCGAATCCGTTCGTCACCTGTCACACCCATTCGTTGATCATTTATGTGTCTTTAGGGGCTGTTTGCGCTGTCGAATCCGTTCGTCTCCCGTCACAGCAGTTCGTTGATGATTTCTGAATCCCTAGGGGCTTTTTGCGCTGTCGAATCCATAGGTCATCCGTGACAGCCGTTCATTTATGATTTATGAGTACCTAGGGGCTGTTTGAGCTGTCGAATACCTACGTCACCCGTGCCAGCAGTTCGTTGATCATTTATGAGTCCCTAGGGGCTGTTTGCGCACTCGAATCCCTGCGTCACCCGTGCCAGCAGTTCGTTGATGATTTACGAGTCCCTAGGGGCTGTTTGGGCTGTCGCAGCCATGCGTCACCCGTGCCAGCAGTTCGTTGATGATTTATGAGTGCTTAGGGGTTGTTTGGGCTGTCGAATCCCTGCGTCACCCGTGACACCAGTTCGTTGATCATTTAAGAGTACCTAGGGGTTGTTTGCGCTTTAGAATCCCAGCGTCACCCGTGACACCAATTCGTTGATCATTTATGTGTCCCTAGGGGCTGTTTGCGCTGTCGAATCCGTGCGTCTCCCGTGACAGCAGTTCGTTGATGATTTCTCAATCCCTAGGGGCTTTTTGCGCTGTCGAATCCATAGGTCATCCGTGACAGCCGTTCATTTATGATTTATGAGTCTCTAGGGGTTGTTTGCGCTGTTGAATACCTGCGTCACCCGTGCCAGCAGTTCGTTGATGATTTATGAGTCCCTAGGGGCTGTTTGCGCTGTCGAATACCTGCGTTACCCGTGCCAGCAGTTCGTTAATCATTTATGAGTCCCTAGGGGCTGTTTGGGCTGTGGAAGCCATGCGTCACCCGTCACACCAATTCGTTGATCATTTATGTGTCCCTAGGGGCTGTTTGCGCTGTCGAATCCGTGCGTCTCCCGTGACCGCAGTTCGTTGATGATTTCTGACTCCCTAGGGGCTTTTTGCGCTGTCGAATCCATAGGTCATCCGTGACAGCCGTTCATTTATGATTTATGAGTCCCTAGGGGCTGTTTGCGCTGTCGAATACCTGCGTCACCCGTGCCAGCACTTCGTTGATCATTTATAAGTCCCTAGGGGCTGTTTGCGCTCTCGAATCCCAGCGTCACCCCTGGCAGCAGTTCGTTGATCATTTATGAGTCCGTAGGGGCTGTTTGCGCTGTTGAAATCCTGCGTTACCCGTGCCAGCAGTTCGTTAATCATTTATGAGTCCCTAGGGGCTGTTTGGGCTGTGGAAGCCATGCGTCACCCGTCACACCAATTCGTTGATCATTTATGTGTCCCTAGGGGCTGTTTGCGCTGTCGAATCCGTGCGTCTCCCGTGACAGCAGTTCGTTGATGATTTCTGAATCCCTAGGGGCTTTTTGCGCTGTCGAATCCATAGGTCATCCGTGACTGCCGTTCATTTATGATTTATGAGTCCCTAGGGGCTGTTTGCGCTGTCGAATACCTGCGTCACCCGTGCCAGCACTTCGTTGATCATTTATGAGTCCCTAGGGGCTGTTTGCGCTGTCGAATACCTGCGTTACCCGTGCCAGCAGTTCGTTAATCATTTATGAGTCCCTAGGGGCTGTTTGGGTTGTCGAAGCCATGCGTCACCTGTCACACCAAATCGTTGATCATTTATGTGTCCCTAGGGGCTGTTTGCGCTGTCGAATCCGTGTGTCTCCCGTGACAGCAGTTCGTTGATGATTTCTGAATCCCTAGGGGCTTTTTGCGCTGTCGAATCCATAGGTCATCCGTGACAGCCGTTCATTTATGATTTATGAGTCCCTAGGGGCTGTTTGCGCTGTCGAATACCTGCGTCACCCGTGCCAGCACTTCGTTGATCATTTATGAGTCCCTAAGGGCTGTTTGCGCTGTCGAATACCTGCGTTACCCGTGCCAGCAGTTCGTTGATCATTTATGAGTCCCTAGGGGCTGTTTGGGCTGTCGAATCCCTGCGTCACCCGTGACACCAGTTTGTTGATCATTTATGAGTCCCTAGGGGCTGTTTGCGCTCTCGAATCCCAGCGTCACCCATGGCAGCAGTTCGTTGATCATTTATGAGTCCCTAGGGGCTGTTTGCGCTGTCGAATACCTGCGTTACCCGTGCCAGCAGTTCGTTAATCATTTATGAGTCCCTAGGGGCTGTTTGGGCTGTCGAAGCCATGCGTCACCCGTCACACCAATTCGTTGATCATTTATGTGTCCCTAGGGGCTGTTTGCGCTGTCGAATCCGTGCGTCTCCCGTCACAGCAGTTCGTTGATGATTTCTGAATCCCTAGGGGCTTTTTGCGCTGTCGAATCCATAGGTCATCCGTGACAGCCGTTCATTTATGATTTATGAGTCCCTAGGGGCTGTTTGCGCTGTTGAATACCTGCGTCACCCGTGCCAGCACTTCGTTGATCATTTATGAGTCCCTAGGGGCTGTTTGCGCTGTCGAATACCTGCGTTACCCGTGCCAGCAGTTCGTTCATCATTTATGAGTTCCTAGGGGCTGTTTGGGCTGTCGAAGCCATGCGTCACCTGTCACACCAATTCGTTGATCATTTATGTGTCCCTAGGGGCTGTTTGCGCTGTCGAATCCGTGTGTCTCCCGTGACAGCAGTTCGTTGATGATTTCTGAATCCCTAGGGGCTTTTTGCGCTGTCGAATCCATAGGTCATCCGTGACAGCCGTTCATTTATGATTTATGAGTCCCTAGGGGCTGTTTGCGCTGTCGAATACCTGCGTCACCCGTGCCAGCACTTCTTTGATCATTTATGAGTCCCTAGGGCTGTTTGCCCTGTCGAATACCTGCGTTACCCGTGCCAGCAGTTCGTTAATCATTTATGAGTCCCTAGGGGCTGTTTGGGCTGTCGAATCCCTGCGTCACCCGTGACACCAGTTTGTTGATCATTTATGAGTCCCTAGGGGCTGTTTGCGCTCTCGAATCCCAGCGTCACCCATGGCAGCAGTTCGTTGATAATTTATGAGTCCCTAGGGGCTGTTTGCGCTGTCGAATACCTGCGTTACCCGTGCCAGCAGTTCGTTAATCATTTATGAGTCCCTAGGGGCTGTTTGGGCTGTCGAAGCCATGCGTCACCCGTCACACCACTTCGTTGATCATTTATGTGTCCCTAGGGGCTGTTTGAGCAGTCGAATCCGTGCGTCTCCCGTGACAGCAGTTCGTTGATGATTTCTGAATCCCTAGGGGCTTTTTGCGCTGTCGAATCCATAGGTCATCCGTGACAGCCGTTCATTTATGATTTATGAGTCCCTAGGGGCTGTTTGAGCTGTCGAATACATGCGTCACCCGTGCCAGCAGTTCGTTGATCATTTATGAGTCCCTAGGGGCTGTTAGCGATGTCGAATCCGTGCGTCACCCGTGCCAGCAGTTCGTTGATCATTTATGAGTCCCTAGGGGCTGTTAGCGCTGTCGAATCCGTGCGTCACCCGTGCCAACAGTTCGTTGATGATTTATGAGTGCTTAGGGGCTGTTTGCGCTGTCGAATCCGTGCGTCACCCGTGCCAGCAGTTCGTTGATGATTTATGAGTGCTTAGGGGCTGTTTGGGCTGTCGAATCACTGCGTCACCCGTGACACCAGTTCGTTGATCATTTATGAGTCCGTAGGGGCTTTTGCGCTTTTGAATCCCAGCGTCACCCCTGCCAGCAGTTCGTTGAACATTTATGAGTCTCTAGGGGCTGTTTGCGCAATCGAATCCCTGCGTCACCCGTGCCAGCAGTTCGTTGATGATTTATGAGTCCCTAGGGGTTGTTTGGGCTGTCGAATCCGTGCGTCACCTGTCACACCCATTCGTTGATCATTTATGTGTCTTTAGGGGCTGTTTGCGCTGTCGAATCCGTTCGTCTCCCGTCACAGCAGTTCGTTGATGATTTCTGAATCCCTAGGGGCTTTTTGCGCTGTCGAATCCATAGGTCATCCGTGACAGCCGTTCATTTATGATTTATGAGTACCTAGGGGCTGTTTGAGCTGTCGAATACCTCTGTCACCCGTGCCAGCAGTTCGTTGATGATTTATGAGTCCCTAGGGGCTGTTTGCGCTGTCGAATCCGTGCGTCACCCGTTCCAGCAGTTCGTTGATGATTTATGAGTGTGTAGGGGCTGTTTGGGCTGTCGAATCCCTGCGTCACCCGTGACACCAGTTTGTTGATCATTTATGAGTCCGTAGGGGCTGTTTGCGCTGTCGAATACCTGCGTCACCCGTGCCAGCACTTCGTTGATCATTTATGAGTCCCTAGGGGCTGTTTGCGCTGTCGAATACCTGCGTTACCCGTGCCAGCAGTTCGTTAATCATTTATGAGTCCCTAGGGGCTGTTTGGGCTGTCGAATCCCTGCGTCACCCGTGACACCAGTTTGTTGATCATTTATGAGTCCGTAGGGGCTGTTTGCGCTTTCGAATCCCAGCGTCACCCCTGCCAGCAGTTCGTTGAACATTTATGAGTCTCTAGGGGCTGTTTGCGCTGTTGAATACCTGCGTCACCCGTGCCAGCAGTTCGTTGATGATTTATGAGTCCCTAGGGGCTGTTTGGGCTGTCGAAGCCATGCGTCACCCGTGACCGCAGTTCGTTGATTATTTCTGAGTCCCTAGGGGCTTTTGCGCTGTTGAATCCATAGGTCATTTGTGACAGCCGTTCATTTATGATTTATGAGTCCCTAGGGGCTCTTTGCGCTGTCGAATCCCTGCGTCACCCGTTCCTGCAGTTCGTTGATCATTTATGAGTCCCTAGGGGCTGTTTGCACTCTCGAATCCCAGCGTCACCCATGGCAGTAGTTCGTTGATCATTTATGAGTCCCTAGGGGCTGTTTGCGCACTCGAATCCCTGCGTCACCCGTGCCAGCAGTTCGTTGATGATTTATGAGTCCCTAGGGGCTGTTTGGGCTGTCGAAGCCATGCGTCACCCGTCACACCAATTCGTTGATCATTTATGTGTCCCTAGGGGCTGTTTGCGCTGTCGAATCCGTGCGTCTCCCGTGACAGCAGTTCGTTGATGATTTCTGAATCCCTAGGGGCTTTTTGCGCTGTCGAATCCATAGGTCATCCGTGACAGCCGTTCATTTATGATTTATGAGTCCCTAGGAGCTGTTTGCGCTGTCCCATACCTACGTGACCCGTGCCCGAAGTTCGTTGATCATTTATGTGTCCCTAGGGGCTGTTTGCGCTGTCGAATCCGTGCGTCACCCGTGCCAGCAGTTTGTTGATGATTTATGAGTGCTTAGGGGCTGTTTGCGCTATCGAATCCCTGCGTCACCCGTGGCAGCAGTTCGTTTATCATTGATGAGTGCCTAGGGGCTGTTTGCGGTGTCGAATCCGTGCGTCACCCGTGCCAGCAGTTCGTTGATAATTTCTGAATCCCTTGGGGCTTTTTGCGCTGTCGAATCCATAGGTCATCCGTGACAGCCGTACATTTATGATTTATGAGTCCCTAGGGGCTGTTTGCGCTGTCGAATCCATGCGTCACCCGTGCAAGCAGTTCGTTGATGATTTATGAGTCGCTAGGGGCTGTTTGGGCTGTCGAAGCCATGCGTCACCCGTCACACCAATTCGTTAATCATTCATGTGTCCCTAGAGGCTGTTTGCGCTGTAGAATCCGTGCGTCTCCCGTGACAGCAGTTCGTTGATAATTTTTGAATCCCTAGGGGCTGTTTGCGCTGTCGAATACCTACGTGACCCGTGCCAGCAGTTCGTTGATGATTTATGAGTCCCTAGGGGCTGTTTGCACTATCGAATCCGTGCGTCACCCGTGCCAGCAGTTCGTTGATGATTTATGAGTTCTTAGGGGCTGTTTGGGCTGTCGAATCCCTGCGTCACCCGTGACACCAGTTCGTTGATCATTTGTGAGTCCTTAGGGCCAGTTTGCGCTTTCGAATCCCAGCGTCACCCATGGGAGCAATTCGTTTATCATTTATGAGTGCATAGGGGCTGTTTGAGGTGTCGAATCCGTGTGTCACCCGTGCCAGCAGTTCGTTGATGATTTATGAGTCCTTAGGGGCTGTTTGAGCTGTCGAATCCCTGCGTCACCGGTGACACCAGTTCGTTGATTATTTATGAGTCCCTAGGGGCTGTTTGCGCTGTCGAATCCGTGCGTCTCCCGTGACAGCAGTTCGTTGATGATTTCTGAGTCCCTAGGGGCTTCTTGCGCTGTCGAATCCATAGGTCATCCGTGACAGCCGTTCATTTATGATTTATGAGTCCCTAGGAGCTGTTTGCGCTGTCCCATACCTACGTGACCCGTGCCCGAAGTTCGTTGATCATTTATGTGTCCCTAGGGGCTGTTTGCGCTGTCGAATCCGTGCGTCACCCGTGCCAGCAGTTTGTTGATGATTTATGAGTGCTTAGGGGCTGTTTGCGCTATCGAATCCCTGCGTCACCCGTGGCAGCAGTTCGTTTATCATTGATGAGTGCCTAGGGGCTGTTTGCGGTGTCGAATTCGTGCGTCACCCGTGCCAGCAGTTCGTTGATAATTTCTGAATCCCTTGGGGCTTTTTGCGCTGTCGAATCCATAGGTCATCCGTGACAGCCGTACATTTATGATTTATGAGTCCCAAGGGGCTGTTTGCGCTGTCGAATACCTGCGTCACCCGTGCCAGCAGTTTGTTGATCATTTAAGAGTCCCTAGGGGCTGTTTGCGCTGTCGAATCCATGCGTCACCCGTGCAAGCAGTTCGTTGATAATTTTTGAATCCCTAGGGGCTGTTTGCGCTGTCGAATACCTCCGTGACCCGTGCCAGAAGTTCGTTGATGATTTATGAGTCCCTAGGGGCTGTTTGCACTATCGAATCCGTGCGTCACCCGTGCCAGCAGTTCGTTGATGATTTATGAGTTCTTAGGGGCTGTTTGGGCTGTCGAATCCCTGCGTCACCCGTGACACCAGTTCGTTGATCATTTGTGAGTCCTTAGGGCCAGTTTGCGCTTTCGAATCCCAGCGTCACCCATGGGAGCAATTCGTTTATCATTTATGAGTGCATAAGGGCTGTTTGAGGTGTCGAATCCGTGCGTCACCCGTGCCAGTAGTTCGTTGATGATTTATGAGTCCTTAGGGGCTGTTTGGGCTGTCGAATCCCTGCGTCACCGGTGACACCAGTTCGTTGATTATTTATGAGTCCCTAGGGGCTGTTTGGGCTGTCGAAGCCATGCGTCTGTCGTGACAGCAGTTCGTTGATGATTTCTGAATCCCTAGGGGCTGTTTGCGCTGTCGAATCCATAGGTCATCCGTGACAGCCGTTCATTTATGATTTATGAGTCCCTAGGAGCTGTTTGCGCTGTCGAATACCTGAGTTATCCGTGCCAGCAGTTCGTTGATCATTTATGAGTCCCTAGGGGCTGTTTGGGCTGTCGAAGCCATGCGTCACCCGTCACACCACTTCATTCATCATTCATGTGTCCCTAGGGGTTGTTTGCGCTGTAGAATCCGTGCGTCTCCCGTGACAGTAGTTCTTTGATAATTTCTGAATCCCTAGGGGCTTTTTGCGCTGTCGAATCCATAGGTCATCCGTGACAGCCGTTCATTTATGATTTATGAGTCCCTAGGAGCTGTTTGCGCTGTCGCATACCTACGTGACGCGTGCCCGCAGTTCGTTGATCATTTATGAGTCCCTAGGGGCTGTTTGCGCTGTCGAATCCGTGCGTCACCCGTGCCAGCAGTTCGTTGATGATTTATGAGTTCTTAGGGGCTGTTTGGGCTGTCGAATCCCTGCGTCACCCGTGACACCAGTTCGTTGATCATTTGTGAGTCCTTAGGGGCTGTTTGCGCTTTCGAATCCCAGCGTCACCCATGGCAGCATTTCGTTTATCATTTATGAGTGCATAGGGGCTGTTTGCAAAGTCGAATCCGTGCGTCACCCGTGCCAGTAGTTCGTTGATGATTTATGAGTCCTTAGGGGCTGTTTGGGCTGTCGAATCCCTGCGTCACCGGTGACACCAGTTCGTTAATTATTTATGAGTCCCTAGGGGCTGTTTGCGCTGTCGAATCTGTGCGTCTCCCGTGACAGCAGTTCGTTGATGATTTCTGAGTCCCTAGGGCTTTTTGCGCTGTCGAATCCATAGGTCATCCGTGACAGCCGTTCATTTATGATTTATGAGTCCCTAGGAGCTGTTTGCGCTGTCGAATACCTGCGTGAGCCGTGCCAGCAGTTTGTTGATCATTTATGAGTCCCTAGGGGCTGTTTCCGCTGTCGAATCCGTGCGTCACCCGTGCGAGCAGTTCGTTGATGATTTATGAGTGTTTAGGGGCTGTTTGCGCTTTCGAATCCCTGCGTCACCCGTGACACCAGTTCGTTGATCATTTATGAGTCCTTAGGGTCTGTTTGCGCTTTCGAATCCCAGCGTCATCCGTGGCAGCAGTTCGTTTATCATTGATGAGTGCCTAGGGGTTGTTTGCGGTGTCGAATCCGTGTGTCATCCGTGCCAGCAGTTTGTTGATCATTTATGAGTCCGTAGGGGCAGTTTGGGCTGTCGAAGCCATGCGTCACCCGTCACACCACTTCGTTCATCATTCATGTGTCCCTAGGGGCTTTTTGCGCTGTCGAATCAATAGGTCATCCGTGACAGCCGTTCATTTATGATTTATGAGTCCTTAGGGGCTGTTTGCGCTGTCGAATACCTGTGTCACCCGTGCCAGCAGTTCGTTGATGATTTATGAGTCCGTAGGGGCTGTTTAGGCTGTCGAATCCCTGCGTCACCCGTGACACCAGTTCGTTGATCATTTATGAGTCCGTAGGGGCTGTTTGCGCTTTCGAATCCCAGCGTCACCCATGGCAGCAGTTCGTTGATGATTTATGAGTCTCTAGGGGCTGTTTGCGCTGTCGAATACCTGCGTCACCCGTGCCAGCAGTTCGTTGATGATTTATGATTCCCTAGGGGCTGTTTGCGCTGTCGAATCCGTGCGTCACCCGTCCCAGCAGTTCGTTGATGATTTATGAGTTCTTAGGGGCTGTTTGGGCTGTCGAATCCCAGCGTCACCCATGGGAGCAATTCGTTTATCATTTATGAGTGCATAGGGGATGTTTGCGGTGTCGAATCTGTGCGTCACCCGTGCCAGTAGTTCGTTGATGATTTATGAGTCCGTAGGGGCTGTTTGCGCTGTCGAATACCTGCGTCACCCGTGCCAGCAGTTTGTTGATCATTTATGAGTCCCTAGGGGCTGTTTGCGCGGTCGAATCCGTGCGTCACCCGTGCCAGCAGTTCGTTGATGATTTATGAGTCCCTAGGGGCTGTTTGGGCTGTCGAAGCCATGCGTCACCCGTCACACCACTTCGTTCATCATTCATGTGTCCCTAGGGGCTGTTTGCGCTGTAGAATCCGTGCGTCTCCCGTGACAGCAGTTCGTTGATAATTTCTGAATCCCTAGCGGCTTTTTACGCTGTCGAATCCATAGGTCATCCGTGACAGCCGTATATTTATGATTTATGAGTCCCTAGGGTCTGTTTGCAATGTCAAATACCTGCGTCACCCGTGCCAGCAGTTTGTTGATCATTTATGAGTCCCTAGGGGCTGTTTGCGCTGTCGAATCCGTGGGTCACCCGTGCCAGCAGTTCGTTGATGATTTATGAGTCCGTAGGGGCTGTTTGGGCTGTTGAATCCCTGCGTCACCCGTGACACCAGTTTGTTGATCATTTATGAGTCCGTAGGGGCTGTTTGCGCTTTCGAATCCCAGCATGACCCATGACAGCAGTTCGTTGATGATTTATGAGTCGCTAGGGGCTGTTTGCGCTGTCGAATACCTGTGTCACCCGTGCCAGCAGTTCGTTGATGATTTATGAGTCCCTAGGGGCTGTTTGCTATGTCGAATCCGTGCGTCTCCCGTGACAGCAGTTCGTTGATAATTTCTGAATCCCTAGGGGCTTTTTGCGCTGTCGAATCCATAGGTCATCCGTGACAGCCGTTCATTTATGATTTATGTGTCCCTAGGAGCTGTTTGCGCTGTCAAATACCTGCGTCACCCGTGCCAGCAGTTCGTTGATCATTTATGAGTCCCTAGGGGCTGTTTGCGCGGTCGAATCCGTGCGTCACCCGTGCCAGCATTTCGTTGATGATTTATGAGTCTCTAGGGGCTGTTTGGGCTGTCGAATACCCGCGTCACCCGTGCCAGCAGTTCGTTGATCATTTATGAGTCCCTAGGGGCTGTTTGCGCTGTCTAATCCCTGCGTCACCCGTGCCAGCAGTTCGTTGATGATTTATGAGTCCCTAGGGGCTGTTTGGGCTATCGAAGCCATGCGTCACCCGTCACACCAGTTCGTTGATCATTTATTTGTCCCTAGGGGCTGTTTGCGTTGTCGAATCCGTGCGTCTCACGTGAAAGCAGTTCGTTGATGATTTCTGAGTCCCCAGGGCCATTTTGCGCTGTCGAATCCATAGGTCATCCGTGACAGCCGTTCATTTATGATTTATGAGTACATAAGGGTTGTTTGCGCTGTCGAATACCTGTGTCACCCGTGCCAGCAGTTCATTGATGATATATGAGTCCGTAGGGGCTGTTTGGGCTGTCGAATCCCTGCGTCACCCGTGACACCAGTTCGTTGATCATTTATGAGTCCGTAGGGGCTGTTTGCGCTTTCGAATCCCAGCGTCACCAATGGCAGCAGTTCGTTGATGATTTCTGAGTCCCCAGGGACTTTTTGCGCTGTCGAATCCATAGGTCATCCGTGACAGCCGTTCATTTATGATTTCTGAGTCCCTAGGGGCTTTTGCGCTGTCGAATCCATAGGTCATCCGTGACAGCCGTTCATTTATGATTTATGAGTCCCTAGGGGCTGTTTGCGGTGTCGAATACCTGTGTCACCCGTGCCAGCAGTTCGTTGATGATTTATGAGTCCCTAGGGGCTGTTTGCGCTGTCTGATCCCTGCGTCACCCGTGCCAGCAGTTCGTTGATGATTTCTGAGTCCCTAGGGCCATTTTGCGCTGTCGAATCCATAGGTCATCCGTGACAGCCGTTCATTTTTGATTTATGAGTACATAGGGGTTGTTTGCGCTGTCGAATACCTGCGTCACCGTGCCAGCAGTTCGTTGATCATTTATGAGTCCCTAGGGGCTGTTTGCGCTGTCGAATCCGAGCGTCACCCGTGCCAGCAGTTCGTTGATGATTTATGAGTGCGTAGGGCTGTTTGGGCTGTCGAATCCCTGCGTCACCCGTGACACCAGTTCGTTGATCATTTATGTGTCCCTAGGGGTTGTTTGCGCTGTCGAATCCGTGCGTCACCCGTGCCAGTAGTTCGTTGATGATTTATGAGTCCGTAGGGGCTGTTTGGGCTGTCGAATCCCTGCGTCACCCGCGACACCAGTTCGTTGATCATTTATGAGTCCGTAGGGGCTGTTTGCGCTTTCGAATCCCAGCGTCACCCATGGCAGCAGTTCGTTGATGATTTATTAGTCTCTAGGGGCTGTTTGCGCTGTCGAATACCTTTGTCACCCGTGCCAGCAGTTCGTTGATGATATATGAGTCCGTAGGGGCTGTTTGCGCTGTCGAATCCCTGCGTCACCCGTGACACCAGTTCGTTGATCATTTATGAGTCCGTAGGGGCTGTTTGCGCTTTCGAATCCCAGCGTCACCCATGGCAGCAGTTCGTTGATGATTTCTGAGTCCCCAGGGACTTTTTGCGCTGTCGAATCCATAGGTCATCCGTGACAGCCGTTCATTTATGATTTATGAGTCCCTAGGGGCTGTTTGCGGTGTTGAATACCTGTGTCACCCGTGCCAGCAGTTCGTTGATGATTTATGAGTCCCTAGGGGCTGTTTGCGCTGTCTGATCCCTGCGTCACCCGTGCCAGCAGTTCGTTGATGATTTATGAGTCCCTAGGGGCTGTTTGGGCTGTCGAAGCCATGCGTCACCCGTCACACTAGCTCGTTGATCATTTATGTGTCCCTAGGGGCTGTTTGCGTTGTCGAATCCGTGCGTCTCCCGTGACAGCAGTTCGTTGATGATTTCTGAGTCCCTAGGGGCTTTTGCGCTGTCGAATCCATAGGTCATCCGTGACAGCCGTTCATTTATGATTTATGAGTCCCTAGGGGCTGTTTGCGGTGTCGAATACCTGTGTCACCCGTGCCAGCAGTTCGTTGATGATTTATGAGTCCTTAGGGGCTGTTTGCGCTGTCTGATCCCTGCGTCACCCGTGCCAGCAGTTCGTTGATGATTTATGAGTCCCTAGGGGCTGTTTGGGCTGTCGCAGCCATGCGTCACCCGTCACACCACTTCGTTGATCATTTATGTGTCCCTAGGGGCTGTTTGCGCTGTCGAATCCGTGCGTCTCCCGTGACAGCAGTTCGTTGATGATTTCTGAGTCCCAAGGGCCATTTTGCGCTGTCGAATCCATAGGTCATCCGTGACAGCCGTTCATTTATGATTTATGAGTACATAGGGGCTGTTTGCGCTGTCGAATACCTGCGTCACCGTGCCAGCAGTTCGTTGATCATTTATGAGTCCCTAGGGGCTGTTTGCGCTGTCGAATCCGTGCGTCACCCGTGCCAGCAGTTCGTTGATGATTTATGAGTCCGTAGGGGCTGTTTGGGCTGTCGAATCCCTGCGTCACCCGTGACACCAGTTCGTTGATCATTTATGAGTCCGTAGGGGCTGTTTGCGCTTTCGAATCCCAGCGTCACCCATGGCAGCAGTTCGTTGATGATTTCTGAGTCCCCAGGGACTTTTTGCGCTGTCGAATCCATAGGTCATCCGTGACAGCCGTTCATTTATGTTTTATGAGTCCTTAGGGGCTGTTTGCGCTGTCTGATCCCTGCGTCACCCGTGCCAGCAGTTCGTTGATGATTTCTGAGTCCCCAGGGCCATTTTGCGCTGTCGAATCCATAGGTCATCCGTGACAGCCGTTCATTTTTGATTTATGAGTACATAGGGGTTGTTTGCGCTGTCGAATACCTGCGTCACCGTGCCAGCAGTTCGTTGATCATTTATGAGTCCCTAGGGGCTGTTTGCGCTGTCGAATCCGAGCGTCACCCGTGCCAGCAGTTCGTTGATGATTTATGAGTGCGTAGGGCTGTTTGGGCTGTCGAATCCCTGCGTCACCCGTGACACCAGTTCGTTGATCATTTATGTGTCCCTAGGGGTTGTTTGCGCTGTCGAATCCGTGCGTCACCCGTGCCAGTAGTTCGTTGATGATTTATGAGTCCGTAGGGCCTGTTTGGGCTGTCGAATCCCTGCGTCACCCGCGACACCAGTTCGTTGATCATTTATGAGTCCGTAGGGGCTGTTTGCGCTTTCGAATCCCAGCGTCACCCATGGCAGCAGTTCGTTGATGATTTATTAGTCTCTAGGGGCTGTTTGCGCTGTCGAATACCTTTGTCACCCGTGCCAGCAGTTCGTTGATGATATATGAGTCCGTAGGGGCTGTTTGCGCTGTCGAATCCCTGCGTCACCCGTGACACCAGTTCGTTGATCATTTATGAGTCCGTAGGGGCTGTTTGCGCTTTCGAATCCCAGCGTCACCCATGGCAGCAGTTCGTTGATGATTTCTGAGTCCCCACGGACTTTTTGCGCTGTCGAATCCATAGGTCATCCGTGACAGCCGTTCATTTATGATTTATGAGTCCCTAGGGGCTGTTTGCGGTGTTGAATACCTGTGTCACCCGTGCCAGCAGTTCGTTGATGATTTATGAGTCCCTAGGGGCTGTTTGCGCTGTCTGATCCCTGCGTCACCCGTGCCAGCAGTTCGTTGATGATTTATGAGTCCCTAGGGGCTGTTTGGGCTGTCGAAGCCATGCGTCACCCGTCACACTAGCTCGTTGATCATTTATGTGTCCCTAGGGGCTGTTTGCGTTGTCGAATCCGTGCGTCTCCCGTGACAGGAGTTCGTTGATGATTTCTGAGTCCCTAGGGGCTTTTGCGCTGTCGAATCCATAGGTCATCCGTGACAGCCGTTCATTTATGATTTATGAGTCCCTAGGGGCTGTTTGCGGTGTCGAATACCTGTGTCACCCGTGCCAGTAGTTCGTTGATGATTTATGAGTCCTTAGGGGCTGTTTGCGCTGTCTGATCCCTGCGTCACCCGTGCCAGCAGTTCGTTGATTATTTATGAGTCCCTAGGGGCTGTTTGGGCTGTCGCAGCCATGCGTCACCCGTCACACCACTTCGTTGATCATTTATGTGTCCCTAGGGGCTGTTTGCGCTGTCGAATCCGTGCGTCTCCCGTGACAGCAGTTCGTTGATGATTTCTGAGTCCCCAGGGCCATTTTGCGCTGTCGAATCCATAGGTCATCCGTGACAGCCGTTCATTTATGATTTATGAGTACATAGGGGCTGTTTGCGCTGTCGAATACCTGCGTCACCGTGCCAGCAGTTCGTTGATCATTTATGAGTCCCTAGGGGCTGTTTGCGCTGTCGAATCCGTGCGTCACCCGTGCCAGCAGTTCGTTGATGATTTATGAGTCCGTAGGGGCTGTTTGGGCTGTCGAATCCCTGCGTCACCCGTGACACCAGTTCGTTGATCATTTATGAGTCCGTAGGGGCTGTTTGCGCTTTCGAATCCCAGCGTCACCCATGGCAGCAGTTCGTTGATGATTTCTGAGTCCCCAGGGACTTTTTGCGCTGTCGAATCCATAGGTCATCCGTGACAGCCGTTCATTTATGTTTTATGAGTCCCTAGGGGCTGTTTGCGGTGTCGAATACCTGGGTCACCCGTGCCAGCAGTTCGTTGATGATTTATGAGTCCCTAGGGGCTGTTTGCGCTGTCTAATCCGTGCGTCACCCGTGCGAGCAGTTCGTTGATGATTTATGAGACCCTAGGGGCTGTTTGGGCTGTCAAAGCCATGCGTCACCCGTCACACCAATTCGTTGATCATTTATGTGTCCCTAGGGGCTGTTTGCGTTGTCGAATCCGTGCGTCTCCCGTGACAGCAGTTCGTTGATGATTTCTGAGTCCCTAGGGGCTGTTTGCGCTTTCGAATCCCAGCGTCACCCCTGGCAGCAGTTTGTTGATGATTTATGAGTCTCTAGGGGCGGTTTGCGCTGTCGAATACCTGTGTCACCCGTGCCAGCAGTTCGTTGATGATTTATGAGTTCTTAGGGGCTGTTTGGGCTGTCGAATCCCTTCGTCACCCGTGACACCAATTCGTTGATCATTTATGAGTCCCTAGGGGTTGTTTGCGCTGTCGAATCCGTGCGTCACCCGTGCCAGCAGTTCGTTGATGATTTATGAGTCCGTAGAGGCTGTTTGGGCTGTCGAATCCCTGCGTCACCCTTGCTAGCAGTTCGTTGATGATTTATGAGTCCCTAGAGGCTGTTTGCTCTGTCGAATCCGTGCGTCACCCGTACCAGCAGTTCGTTGATGATTTATGAGTCCCTAGGGGCTGTTTGCGCTGTCGAATCCGTGCGTCACCCGTGCCAGCAGTTCGTTGATGATTTATGAGTCCGTAGGGGCTCTTTGCGTTTTCGAATCCCAGCGTCACCCTGGCAGCAGTTCGTTGATGATTTATGAGTCCCTAGGGGCTGTTTGGGCTGTCAAATACCTGCGTCACCCGTGCCAGCAGTTCGTTGATGTTTTATGAGTCCCTAGGGGCTTTTTGCGCTGTCTAATCCCTGCGTCACCCGTGCCAAGAGTTCGTTGATGATTTATGAGTCCCTAGGGGCTGTTTGGGCTGTCGAAGCCATGCGTCACCCGTCACACCAATTCGTTGATCATTCGTGTGTCCCTAGGGGCTGTTTGCGCTGTAGAATCAGTGCGTCTCCCGTGACAGCAGTTCGTTGATAATTTCTGAATCCCTAGGGGCTTTTTGCGCTGTGGAATCCATAGGTCATCCGTGACAGCCGTTCATTTATGATTTATGTGTCCCTAGGAGCTGTTTGCGCTGTCGACTACCTGCGTCACCCGTGCCAGCAGTTCGTTGATCATTTAAGAGTCTCTAGGGGCTGTTTGCGCGGTCGAATCCGTGCGTCACCGTGCCAGCTGTTCGTTGATCATTTATGAGTCCCTAGGGGCTGTTTGCGCTGTCGAATCCGTGCGTCACCCGTGCCAGCATTTCGTTGATCATTTATGAGTCCCTAGGAGCTGTTTGGGCTGTCGAATCCCTGCGTCACCCGTGACACCAGTTCGTTGATCATTTATGAGTCCCTAGGGGTTGTTTGCGCTGTCGAATCCGTGCGTCACCCGTGCCAGCAGTTCGTTGATGATTTATGAGTCCGTAGGGGCTGTTTGGGCTGTCGAATCCCTGCGTCACCCGTGACACCAGTTCGTTGATCATTTATGTGTCCGTAGGGGCTGTTTGCGCTTTCGAATCCCAGCGTCACCCATGGCAGCCGTTCATTTATGATTTATGAGTCCCTAGGAGCTGTTTGCGCTATCGAATACCTGCGTGAGCCGTGCCAGCAGTTCGTTGATGATTTATGAGTCCCTAGGGGCTGTTTGCGCTGTCGAATCCGTGCGTCTCCCGTGCCAGCAGTTCGTTGATGATTTATGAGTCCCTAGGGGCTGTTTGGGCTGTCGAAGCCATGCGTCACCCGTCACACCAATTCGTTGATCATTCATGTGTCCCTAGGGGCTGTTTGCGCTGTAGAATCAGGGCGTCTCCCGTGACAGCAGTTCGTTGATAATTTCTGAATCCCTAGGGGCTTTTTGCGCTGTGGAATCCATAGGTCATCCGTGACAGCCGTTCATTTATGATTTATGTGTCCCTAGGAGCTGTTTGCGCTGTCGACTACCTGCGTCACCCGTGCCAGCAGTTCGTTGATCATTTAAGAGTCTCTAGGGGCTGTTTGCGCGGTCGAATCCGTGCGTCACCCGTGCCAGTAGTTCGTTGATGATTTATGAGTCCCTAGGGGCTGTTTGGGCTGTCGAATACCTGCGTCACCCGTGCCAGCAGTTCGTTGATCATTTATGAGTCCCTAGGGGCTGTTTGGGCTGTCGAAGCCATGCGTCACCCGTCACACCACTTCGTTGATCATTTATGTGTCCCTAGGGGCTGTTTGCGCTGTCGAATCCGTGCGTCACCCGTGCCAACAGTTCGTTGATGATTTATGAGTCCCTAGGGGCTGTTTGCGCTGTCGAATCCGTGCGTCACCCGTGTCAGCAGTTCGTTGATGATTTATGAGTCCGTAGGGGCTGTTTGCGCTTTCGAATCCCAGCGTCACCCCTGGCAGCAGTTCGTTGATGATTTATGAGTTCCTTGGGGCTGTTTGGGCTGTCAAATACCTGCGTCAGCCGTGCCAGCAGTTCGTTGATCATTTATGAGTCCCTAGGGGCTTTTTGCGCTGTCTAATCCCTGCGTCACCCGTGCCAGGAGTTCGTTGATGATTTATGAGTCCCTAGGGGCTGTTTGGGCTGTCGAAGCCATGCGTCACCCGTCACACCACTTCGTTGATCATTTATGTGTCCCTAGGGGCTGTTTGCGCTGTCGAATCCGTGCGTCTCCCGTGACAGCAGTTCGTTGATGATTTCTGACTCCCTAGGTCCTTTTTGCGCTGTCGAATCCATAGGTCATCCGTGACAGCCGTTCCTTTATGATTTATGAGTCCCTAGGGGCTGTTTGCGCAGTCGAATCCGTGTGTCACCCGTGCTAGCAGTTCGTTGATGATTTATGAGTCCCTAGGGGCTGTTTGGGCTGTCGAATACCTGCGTCACCCGTGCCAGCAGTTCGTTGATCATTTATGAGTCCCTAGGGGCTGTTTGGGCTGTCGAAGCCATGCGTCACCCGTCACACCACTTCGTTGATCATTTATGTGTCCCTAGGGGCTGTTTGCGCTGTAGATTCCGTGCGTCTCCCGTGACAGCAGTTCGTTGATGATTTCTGAGTCCCTAGGGGATTTTGCGCTTTCGAATCCATAGGTCATCCGTGACAGCCGTTCCTTTATGATTTATGTGTCCCTAGGAGCTGTTTGCGCTGTCGAATACCTGCGTCACCCGTGCCAGCAGTTCGTTGATCATTTATGAGTCCCTAGGGGCTGTTTGCGCGGTCGAATCCGTGCGTCACCCGTGCCAGCAGTTCGTTGATGATTTATGAGTCCCTAGGGGCTGTTTGGGCTGTCGAATACCTGTGTCACCCGTGCCAGCAGTTTGTTGATCATTTATGAGTCCCTAGGGGCTTTTTGCGCTGTCTAATCCCTGCGTCACCCGTGCCAGGAGTTCGTTGATGATTTATGAGTCCCTAGGGGCTGTTTGGGCTGTCGAAGCCATGCGTCACCCGTCACACCACTTCGTTGATCATTTATATGTCCCTAGGGGCTGTTTGCGTTGTCGAATCCGTGCGTCTCCCGTGACAGCAGTTCGTTGATGATTTCTGAGTCCAGGGCCTTTTTGCGCTGTCGAATCCATAGGTCATCCGTGACAGCCGCTCATTTATGATTTATGAGTCCCTAGGGGCTGTTTGCGCTGTCTAATCCCTGCGTCACCCGTGCCAGTAGTTCGTTGATGATTTATGAGTCCCTAGGGGCTGTTTGGGCTGTCGAAGCCCTGCGTCACCCGTCACACCACTTCGTTGATCATTTATGTGTCCCTAGGGGCTGTTTGCGCTGTCAAATCCGTGCGTCTCCCGTGACAGCAGTTCGTTGATGATTTCTGAGTCCCAGGGCCTTTTTGCGCTGTCGAATCCATAGGTCATCCGTGACAGCCGTTCCTTTATGATTTATGAGTCCCTAGGGGCTGTTTGCGCAGTCGAATCCGTGCGTCACCCGTGCCAGCAGTTCGTTGATGATTTATGAGTCCCTAGGGGCTGTTTGGGCTGTCGAAGCCATGCGTCACCCGTCACACCACTTCGTTGATCATTTATGTGTCCCTAGGGGCTGTTTGCGTTGTCGAATCCGTGCGTCTCCCGTGACAGCAGTTCGTTGATGATTTCTGAGTCCCTAGGGGCTTTTGTGCTGTCGAATCCATAGGTCATCCGTGACAGCCGTTCCTTTATGATTTATGAGTCCCTAGGGGCTGTTTGCGCTGTCTAATCCCTGCGTCACCCGTGCCAGCAGTTCGTTGATGATTTATGAGTCCCTAGGGCCTGTTTGCGCTGTCGAATCCGTGCTTCACCCGTGCCAGCAGTTCGTTGATGATTGATGAGTGCTTAGGGGCTGTTTGGGCTGTCGAATCCCTGCGTCACCCGTGACACCAGTTCGTTGATCATTTATGAGTCCCTAGGGGCTGTTTGGGCTGTAGAAGCCATGCGTCACCCGTCACACCAATTCGTTGATCATTCATGTGTCCCTAGGGGCTGTTTGCGCTGTAGAATCCGTGCGTTTCCCGTGATAGCAGTTAGTTGATAATTTCTGAATCCCTAGGGGCTTTTTGCGCTGTCGAATCCATAGGTCATCCGTGACAGCCGTTCATTTATGATTTATGTGTCCCTAGGGGCTGTTTGCGCTGTCGAATCCGTGCGTCACCCGTCACACCAATTCGTTGATCAATTATGTGTCCCTAGGGGCTGTTTGCGCTGTCGAATCCGTGCGTCTCCCGTGACAGCAGTTCGTTGATGATTTATGAGTCCCTAGGGCCTTTTTGCGTTGTCGAATCCATAAGTCATCCGTGACAGCCGTTCCTTTATGATTTATGAGTCCCTAGGGTTGTTTGCGGTGTCGAATACCTGTGTCACCCGTGCCAGCAGTTCGTAGATGCTTTATGAGTCCCTAGGGCTGTTTGCGCTGTCTAATCCCTGCGTCACCCGTGCCAGCAGTTAGTTGATGATTTCTGAGTCTCTAGGGGCTTTTTGCGCTGTCGAATCCATAGGTCATCCGTGACAGCCTTTCATTTATGATTTATGAGTACATAGGGGCTGTTTGCTCTGTCGAATACCTGCGTCGCCCGTTCCAGCAGTTCGTTGATCGTTTATGAGTCCCTAGGGGCTGTTTGCGCTGTTTAATCCCTGCGTCACCCGTGCCAGCAGTTCGTTGATGATTTATGAGCCCCTAGGGCTGTTTGGGCTGTCGCAGCCATGCGTCACCCAACACACGAATTCGTTGATCACTTATGTGTCCCTAGGGGCCGTTTGCGCTGTCGAATCCGTGCGCCTCCCGTGACAGCAGTTCGTTGATGATTTCTGAGTCCCAAGGGGCTTTTGCGCTGTCGAATCCATAGGTCATCCGTGACAGCCGTTCATTTATGATATATGAGTCCCTAGGGGCTGTTTGCCCTGTCGAATACCTGCGTCACCCGTGCCAGTAGTTCGTTGATCATTTATGAGTCCCTAGGGGCTGTTTGCGCTGTCGAATCCGTGCGTCACCCCTGCCAGCAGTTCGTTGATGATTTATGAGTCCTTAGGGGCTGTTTGGGCTGTCGAATCCCTGCGACACCCGTGACACCAGTTCGTTGATCATTTATGAGTCCGTAGGGGCTGTTTGTGCTTTCGAATCCCAGCGTCACCCGTGACACCACTTCGTTGATCATTTATGTGTCCCTTGGGGCTGTTTGGGCTGTCGAAGCCATGCGTCTCCCGTGACAGCAGTTCGTTGATGATTTCTGAGTCCCTAGGGGCTTTTTGCGCTGTCGAATCCATAGGTCATCCGTGACAGCAGTTCGTTGATGATTTATGAGTCCCTAGGGGCTGTTTGCGCTGCCGAATACCTGCGTCACTCGTGCCAGCAGTTTGTTGATCATTTAAGAGTCCCCTAGGGGCTGTTTGCGCTGTCGAATCCGTGCGTCACCCGTGCCAGAAGATCGTTGATGATTTATGAGTCCTTAGGGGCTGTTTGGGCTGTCGAATCCCTGCGTCAGCCGTGACACCAGTTCGTTGATCATTTATGAGTCCTTAGGGGGTTTGCGCTTTCGAATCCCAGCGTCACCCCTGCCAGCATTTCGTTGAACATTTATGAGTCTCTAGGGGCTGTTTGCGCTATCGAATCCGTGCGTCACCCGTGCCAGCAGTTCGTTGATGATTTCTGAGTCCCTAGGGGCTTTTGTGCTGTCGAATCCATAGGTCATCCGTGACAGCCGTTCCTTTATGATTTATGAGTCCCTAGAGGCTGTTTGCGCTGTCTAATCCCTGGGTCACCCGTGCCAGCAGTTCGTTGATGATTTATGAGTGCTAAGGGGCTGTTTGGGCTGTCGAATCCCTGCGTCACCCGTGACACCAGTTCGTTGATCATTTATGAGTCCCTAGGGGTGTTTGCGCTGTCGAATCCGTGCGTCACCCGTGCCAGCAGTTCGTTGATGATTAATGAGTCCGTAGGGGCTGTTTGGGCTGTCGAATCCCTGCGTCACCCGCGACACCAGTTCGTTGATCATTTATGAGTCCGTAGGGGCTGTTTGCGCTTTTGAATCCCAGCGTCACCCATGGCAGCAGTTCGTTGATGATTTATGAGTCTCTAGAGACTGTTTGCGCTGTCGAATACCTGGGTCACCCGTGCCAGCAGTTCGTTGATCATTTATGAGTCCCTAGGGGCTGTTTGCGCGGTCAAATCCGTGCGTCACCCGTGCCAGCAGTTCGTTGATGATTTATGAGTCCCTAGGGGCTGTTTGGGCTGTCGAATACCTGCGTCACCCGTGCCAGCAGTTTGTTGATCATTTATGAGTCCCTAGGGGCTTTTTGCGCTGTCGAATCCGTGCTTCACCCGTGCCAGCAGTTCGTTGATGATTTATGAGTGCGTAGGGGCTGTTTGGGCTGTCGAATCCCTGCGTCACCCGTGACACCAGTTCGTTGATCATTTATGAGTCCCTAGGGGTTGTTTGCGCTGTCGAATCCGTGCGTGACCCGTGCCAGCAGTTCGTTGATGATTAATGAGTCTGTAGGGGCTGTTTGGGCTGTCGAATCCCTGCCTCACCCGCGACACCAGTTCGTTGATCATTTATGAGTCCGTAGGGGCTGTTTGCGCTTTTGAATCCCAGCGTCACCCATGGCAGCAGTTCGTTGATGATTTATGAGTCTCTAGGGGCTGTTTGCGCTGTCAAATACCTGGGTCACCCGTGCCAGCAGTTCGTTGATGATTTATGAGTCCCTAGGGGCTGTTTGTGCTGTCGAATCCGTGCGTCACCCGTGCCAGCAGTTCGTTGATGATTTATGAGTCCCTAGGGGCTGTTTGTGCTGTCGAATCCGTGCGTCACCCGTGCCAGCAGTTCGTTGATGATTTATGAGTCCCTAGGGGCTGTTTGGGCTGTAGAAGCCATGCGTCACCCGTCACACCAATTCGTTGATCATTCATGTGTCCCTAGGGGCTGTTTGCGCTGTAGAATCCGTGTGTCTCCCGTGATAGCAGTTAGTTGATAATTTCTGAATCCCTAGGGGCTTTTTGTGCTGTCGAATCCATAGGTCATCCGTGACAGCCGTTCATTTATGATTTATGTGTCCCTAGGAGCTGTTTGCGCTGTCGAATACCTGCGTCACCCGTGCCAGCAGTTCGTTGATGATTTATGAGTGCGTAGGGGCTGTTTGGGCTGTCGAATCCCTGCGTCACCCGTGACACCAGTTCGTTGATCATTTATGAGTCCGTAGGGGCTGTTTGCGCTTTAGAATCCCAGCGTCACCCGTACCAGCAGTTCGTTGAACATTTATGAGTCTCTAGGGGCTGTTTGCGCACTCGAATCCCTGCGTCACCCGTGCCAGCAGTTCGTTGATGATTTATGAGTCCCTAGGGGCTGTTTGGGCTGTCGAAGCCATGCGTCACCCGTCACACCAATTCATTGATCATTTATGTGTCCCTAGGGGCTGTTTGCGCTGTCGAATCCGTGCGTCTCCCGTGACAGCAGTTCGTTGATGATTTCTGAATCCCTAGGGGCTTTTTGCGCTGTCGAATCCATAGGTCATCCGTGACAGCCGTTCATTTATGATTTATGAGTCCCTAGGGGCTGTTTGAGCTGTCGAATACCTGCGTCACCCGTGCCAGCAGTTCGTTGATCATTTATGAGTCCCTAGGGGCTGTTTGTGCTGTCGAATCCGTGCATCACCCGTGCCAGCAGTTCGTTGATGATTTATGAGTGCGTAGGGGCTGTTTTGGCTGTCGAAGCCATGCGTCACCCGTCACACCAATTCGTTGATCAATTATGTGTCCCTAGGGGCTGTTTGCGCTGTCGAATCCGTTCGTCTCCCGTGACAGAAGTTCGTTGATGATTTATGAGTCCCTAGGGCCTTTTTGCGGTGTCGAATCCATAAGTCATCCGTGACAGCCGTTCCTTTATGATTTATGAGTCCCTAGGGTTGTTTGCGGTGTCGAATACCTGTGTCACCCGTGCCAGCAGTTCGTAGATGCTTTATGAGTCCCTAGGGGCTGTTTGCGCTGTCTAATCCCTGCGTCACCCGTGCCAGCAGTTAGTTGATGATTTCTGAGTCCCTAGGGGCTTTTTGCGCTGTCGAATCCAAAGGTCATCCGTGACAGCCGTTCATTTATGATTTATGAGTACATAGGGGCTGTTTGCGCTGTCGAATACCTGCGTCGCCCGTGCCAGCAGTTCGTTGATCGTTTATGAGTCCCTAGGGGCTGTTTGCGCTGTTTAATCCCTGCGTCACCCGTGCCAGCAGTTCGTTGATGATTTATGAGTCCCTAGGGCTGTTTGGGCTGTCGCAGCCATGCGTCACCCAACACACGAGTTCGTTGATCACTTATGTGTCCCTAGGGGCCGTTTGCGCTGTCGAATCCGTGCGCCTCCCGTGACAGCAGTTCGTTGATGATTTCTGAGTCCCAAGGGGCTTTTGCGCTGTCGAATCCATAGGTCATCCATGACAGCCGTTCATTTATGATTTATGACTCCCTAGGGGCTGTTTGCGCTGTCGAATACCTGCGTCACCCGTGCCAGTAGTTCGTTGATCATTTATGAGTCCCTAGGGGCTGTTTGCGCTGTCGAATCCGTGCGTCACCCCTGCCAGCAGTTCGTTGATGCGCGCTTTCGAATCCCAGCGTCACCCCTGCCTGCATTTCGTTGAACATTTATGAGTCTCTAGGGGCTGTTTGCGCTATCGAATCCGTGCGTCACCCGTGCCAGCAGTTCGTTGATGATTTCTGAGTCCCAAGGGGTTTTTGCGCTGTCGAATCCATAGGTCATCCATGACAGCCGTTCATTTAAGATTTATGAGTCCCTAGGGGCTGTTTGCGCTGCCGAATACCTGCGTCAGCCGTGCCAGCAGTTTGTTGATCATTTAAGAGTCCCTAGGGGCTGTTTGCGCTGTCGAATCCGTGCGTCACCCGTGCCAGCAGTTCGTTGATGATTTATGAGTCCTTAGGGGCTGTTTGTGTTGTCGAATCCCTGCGTCAGCCGTGACACCAGTTCGTTGATCATTTATGAGTCCTTAGGGGGTTTGCGCTTTCGAATCCTAGCGTCACCCCTGCCAGCATTTCGTTGAAAATTTATGAGTCTCTAGGGGCTGTTTGCGCTATCGAATCTGTGCGTCACCCGTGCCAGCAGTTCGTTGATGATTTCTGAGTCCCAAGGGGCTTTTGCGCTGTCGAATCCATAGGTCATCCGTGACAGCCGTTCATTTATGATTTATGAGTCCCTAGGGGCTGTTTGCGCTGTCAAATACCTGCGTCACCCGTGCCAGAAGTTCGTTGATCATTTATGAGTCCCTAGGGGCTGTTTGCGCTGTCGAATCCGTGCGTCACCCCTGCCAGCAGTTCCTTGATGATTTATGAGTCCTTAGGGGCTGTTTGGGCTGTCGAATCCCTGCTTCACCCGTGACACTAGTTCGTTGATCATTTATGAGTCCTTAGGGGCTGTTTGTGCTTTCGAATCCCAGCGTCACCCGTGACACCACTTCGTTGATCTATTATGTGTCCCTAGGGGCTGTTTGGGCTGTCGAAGCCATGCGTCTCCCGTGACAGCAGTTCGTTGATGATTTCTGAGTCCCTAGGGGCTTTTTGCGCTGTCGAATCCATAGGTCACCCGTGACAGCCGTTCGTTGATCATTTATGAGTCCGTAGGGGCTGTTTGCCCTCTCGAATCCCTGCGTCACCCGTGCCAGGAGGTCGTTGATCATTTATGAGTCCCTAGGGGCTGTTTGCGCTGTCGAATACCTGCGTCACCCGTGCTAGGAGCTCGTTGATGATTTATGAGTCCTTAGGGGCTGTTTGGGCTGTCGAAGCCATGCGTCTCCCGTGACAGCAGTTCGTTGATGATTTCTGAGTCCCTAGGGGCTTTTTGCGCTGTCGAATCCATAGGTCATCCGTGACAGCAGTTCGTTGATGATTTATGAGTCCCTAGGGGCTGTTTGCGCTGCCGAATACCTGCGTCACTCGTGCCAGCAGTTTGTTGATCATTTAAGAGTCCCCTAGGGGCTGTTTGCGCTGTCGAATCCGTGCGTCACCCGTGCCAGAAGATCGTTGATGATTTATGAGTCCTTAGGGGCTGTTTGGGCTGTCGAATCCCTGCGTCAGCCGTGACACCAGTTCGTTGATCATTTATGAGTCCTTAGGGGGTTTGCGCTTTCGAATCCCAGCGTCACCCCTGCCAGCATTTCGTTGAACATTTATGAGTCTCTAGGGGCTGTTTGCGCTATCGAATCCGTGCGTCACCCGTGCCAGCAGTTCGTTGATGATTTCTGAGTCCCTAGGGGCTTTTGTGCTGTCGAATCCATAGGTCATCCGTGACAGCCGTTCCTTTATGATTTATGAGTCCCTAGAGGCTGTTTGCGCTGTCTAATCCCTGGGTCACCCGTGCCAGCAGTTCGTTGATGATTTATGAGTGCTAAGGGGCTGTTTGGGCTGTCGAATCCCTGCGTCACCCGTGACACCAGTTCGTTGATCATTTATGAGTCCCTAGGGGTGTTTGCGCTGTCGAATCCGTGCGTCACCCGTGCCAGCAGTTCGTTGATGATTAATGAGTCCGTAGGGGCTGTTTGGGCTGTCGAATCCCTGCGTCACCCGCGACACCAGTTCGTTGATCATTTATGAGTCCGTAGGGGCTGTTTGCGCTTTTGAATCCCAGCGTCACCCATGGCAGCAGTTCGTTGATGATTTATGAGTCTCTAGAGACTGTTTGCGCTGTCGAATACCTGGGTCACCCGTGCCAGCAGTTCGTTGATCATTTATGAGTCCCTAGGGGCTGTTTGCGCGGTCAAATCCGTGCGTCACCCGTGCCAGCAGTTCGTTGATGATTTATGAGTCCCTAGGGGCTGTTTGGGCTGTCGAATACCTGCGTCACCCGTGCCAGCAGTTTGTTGATCATTTATGAGTCCCTAGGGGCTTTTTGCGCTGTCGAATCCGTGCTTCACCCGTGCCAGCAGTTCGTTGATGATTTATGAGTGCGTAGGGGCTGTTTGGGCTGTCGAATCCCTGCGTCACCCGTGACACCAGTTCGTTGATCATTTATGAGTCCCTAGGGGTTGTTTGCGCTGTCGAATCCGTGCGTGACCCGTGCCAGCAGTTCGTTGATGATTAATGAGTCTGTAGGGGCTGTTCGGGCTGTCGAATCCCTGCCTCACCCGCGACACCAGTTCGTTGATCATTTATGAGTCCGTAGGGGCTGTTTGCGCTTTTGAATCCCAGCGTCACCCATGGCAGCAGTTCGTTGATGATTTATGAGTCTCTAGGGGCTGTTTGCGCTGTCAAATACCTGGGTCACCCGTGCCAGCAGTTCGTTGATGATTTATGAGTCCCTAGGGGCTGTTTGTGCTGTCGAATCCGTGCGTCACCCGTGCCAGCAGTTCGTTGATGATTTATGAGTCCCTAGGGGCTGTTTGTGCTGTCGAATCCGTGCGTCACCCGTGCCAGCAGTTCGTTGATCATTTATGAGTCCCTAGGGGCTGTTTGGGCTGTAGAAGCCATGCGTCACCCGTCACACCAATTCGTTGATCATTCATGTGTTCCTAGGGGCTGTTTGCGCTGTAGAATCCGTGTGTCTCCCGTGATAGCAGTTAGTTGATAATTTCTGAATCCCTAGGGGCTTTTTTGCGCTGTCGAATCCATAGGTCATCCGTGACAGCCGTTCATTTATGATTTATGTGTCCCTAGGAGCTGTTTGCGCTGTCGAATACCTGCGTCACCCGTGCCAGCAGTTCGTTGATGATTTATGAGTGCGTAGGGGCTGTTTGGGCTGTCGAATCCCTGCGTCACCCGTGACACCAGTTCGTTGATCATTTATGAGTCCGTAGGGGCTGTTTGCGCTTTAGAATCCCAGCGTCACCCGTTCCAGCAGTTCGTTGAACATTTATGAGTCTCTAGGGGCTGTTTGCGCACTCGAATCCCTGCGTCACCCGTGCCAGCAGTTCGTTGATGATTTATGAGTCCCTAGGGGCTGTTTGGGCTGTCGAAGCCATGCGTCACCCGTCACACCAATTCATTGATCATTTATGTGTCCCTAGGGGCTGTTTGCGCTGTCGAATCCGTGCGTCTCCCGTGACAGCAGTTCGTTGATGATTTCTGAATCCCTAGGGGCTTTTTGCGCTGTCGAATCCATAGGTCATCCGTGACAGCCGTTCATTTATGATTTATGAGTCCCTAGGGGCTGTTTGAGCTGTCGAATACCTGCGTCACCCGTGCCAGCAGTTCGTTGATCATTTATGAGTCCCTAGGGGCTGTTTGTGCTGTCGAATCCGTGCATCACCCGTGCCAGCAGTTCGTTGATGATTTATGAGTGCGTAGGGGCTGTTTTGGCTGTCGAAGCCATGCGTCACCCGTCACACCAATTCGTTGATCAATTATGTGTCCCTAGGGGCTGTTTGCGCTGTCGAATCCGTTCGTCTCCCGTGACAGAAGTTCGTTGATGATTTATGAGTCCCTAGGGCCTTTTTGCGGTGTCGAATCCATAAGTCATCCGTGACAGCCGTTCCTTTATGATTTATGAGTCCCTAGGGTTGTTTGCGGTGTCGAATACCTGTGTCACCCGTGCCAGCAGTTCGTAGATGCTTTATGAGTCCCTAGGGGCTGTTTGCGCTGTCTAATCCCTGCGTCACCCGTGCCAGCAGTTAGTTGATGATTTCTGAGTCCCTAGGGGCTTTTGCGCTGTCGAATCCGTCATCCGTGACAGCC
>NW_026291161.1:0-28433 GCF_000002775.5 Populus trichocarpa
AAGATATTATTTATTCTTTTTCTTTAAGTGGTCACTTCCCTTTTGACGCGAATACAAACATTTGTGATGAATGCACCCGGTTACTCACAAAGTCACAAACTTAAAGTGCTTTGCATACTCATATTTCAAGCTGCCGTTTGACGTAAAGATAAACATTTGTGATGAATACCCCTAGTTACTGAGCAACTCAAAACATTGGAGTAGATAGAACTTTGTACACATTTGTGTAATAATGATTACTCTATTAACTTAAACCTTGTTTAGGACTAGATCAAAAGGATAATCACAAGTAAAGCATCACATTCATCTTTCATGCATAATCACACAACTCACACAACTTTTACAAGGAAAGATGTACTTCAATAATCTTAAAAAAAAAGTATGCTATATCTTGCTTTATAAGATATTATCCATCCCAAATTAAAGCATGCAATGTTCAACACAATAAGGAATCCAAAAATGTAATGTTGATCCTAAACAAGACTCGTTCACGTACGAATGCAAAATTTTTTTTTCTAACAAGCATGGTCATCTCACGCATTCAACATAATCAAATATCTAAAATTAAGTTTTACATTATCATCAATGAAAAAAAGAAAGAGAAAAAGGTATAAAGATTAGAAAACTGTTACTCCCCTTTGTTCTCAAGGATGAATGTCTGATTGAATTGGACATGAGCTGACTTCTTGCTTGATTTTTTTTTTACCTGCATATCACAACTAAAAGAAAACATTGATGTTTTTTTTTTTTTGAAAATAAAGAACCTCACACCCCCCAACTTAAAATAATGCATTGTCCCTAATGCATGAACAAGAAAATATAAGAGATGGAAGAACGAAAAATAAATAAAAATGAAATAAAAATAAAAATAAAAATAAAAACTCATTACTTCTGATACTACAATGGTATTGGATCTTCAAGATCCAATGTCTCAACTTCAGCCACAACGTTTTCAAGATAAGGTTTCAATCGATGACCATTTACTTTGAAAACATTTCCATTCTTAGGATTTTCTACCTCAAATGCACCATGCTCAGAGATGGATTTAATCACAAATGGACCAATCCATTTTGTCCTCAACTTCCCAGGAAAGAGATGTAATCGTGAATTATACAAGAGAACCTTTTGACCAATATGAAAGGATTTTCTAAAAATATGTTTATCATGCAAAGTTTCATCTTATGTTTTGAAATTTTTGCATTTTCAAATGCATCATTTCTCAGCTCCTCTAATTCATCCAATTGAAGCTTTCTATTTTTGCCAACCTCGTTTTCATTATCATTGAATTGCCGGATGGCCCAATATGCACGGTGCTCAATCTCAACAGGGAGATGACAAGGCTTTCCATAAACTAGCCTATAAGGAGACATTCCTAGAGAGGTCTTGTAAGCAGTGCGATATGCCCACAAAGCATCAACTAGTCTTAGGGACCAATCTTTACGGTTTGGATTGACTGTTTTCTCTAAAATGTTCTTGATCTCCCTATTTGCCAACTCAGCTTGGCCACTAGTCTGTGGGTGATAGGGGGTACTAACCTTGTGAATTACACCATATTTTTTCATCAAAATTCCAACGGGCTTGTTACAAAAATGTTTTCCCCCATCACTAATCATAGCCCGGGGCATGCCAAAACGAGAGAAAATTTTCTTTCAAGAATTTGACCACAACTCGATGGTCATTGGTTCGAGATGCAATGGCCTCCACCCATTTAGACACATAATCAACAGCTACAAGGATGAATTGGTAACCGAATGAACTTGGAAAAGGTCCCATGAAATCAATCCCCCAGCAATCAAATATTTCCAAAACAAAATGGGGTTTAGGGGCATCATGTTACGCCTAGTGAGGTTACCTAGTCGTTGGCATCGGTCACATGCAACACAGAAGGCATGGACATCTTTGAACATGGTGGGCCAATAAAAACCACACTGCAAGATCTTGGCAGTGGTTTTCTTGGAAGAGAAATGCCCACCACAGGCTAATGCATGACAAAAATTAATTACACTTGGAATTTCATGATCAGGGATGCACCGCCTAACAATTTGGTCAGGGCAGTATTTAAATAGGTAGGGGTCATCCCAAAAAAAGGTACGCACGTTGCGCAAGAATTTTTGTTTGTCAAGTTTAGACCAATGAGAAGGAATCTGACTTGTGGCTAGGTAATTTGCTATGTCAGCATACCATGGAGAGCCAATGTAGGAAACAGTACCTGCACAAAATAAATTTTCATCAGCAAGAATTCATTTATTGGAGATTCATCAGTTATGGTCTCATAGCTTGAAAGACGAGACAAATGATCAGCCACTACATTCTCTACTCCCTTTTTATCTCGAATTTCAAGGTTAAACTCTTGGAGTAGGAGGATCCATCGAATCAAACGTGGCTTGGCATCTTGTTTTGTGAGCAAGTATTTCAATGCTGCATGATCAGTGAAAACAATAACAAGAGATCCAACCAAATAAGACCTAAACTTGTCTAATGCAAAGACCACAGCTAAGAGTTCTTTTCAGTTGTAGTGTAATTCAATTGAGCATCATTCAAAGTTTTGCTAGCATAATAAATGACATGAGGCTTCTTATCTTTTCTTTGCCCTAAAACAGCCCCTACTGCAAAATCACTAGCATCACACATCAGTTCAAATGGTAAAGACCAATCAGGAGCTTGCATGATTGGTGCAGTGGTCAACAACCCTTTAAGCTTTTCAAAAGCTTCTTGACATTTTGATGTCCAATCAAATTGAACATCTTGTGACAACAAGTTACACAATGGTTTGGCAATGGTACTAAAAGAATGAATGAATCTTCGGTAAAAACCAGCGTGTCCTAAAAAGGATCTCACATCTTTCACAGTCCGAGGGGTAGGTAATTTTTGAATGACTTCAACCTTTGACTTATCTACCTCTATCCCTTTTGAAGAGACAATATGACCTAAAACAATGCCATGTGTCACCATAAATGACACTTCTCCCAATTGAGTACAAGATTGCTCTCCTCACACCTTTCAAGAACTTTTTCCAAATGCATTAGACACAACTCATAAGAATCCCCATAAACTGAAAATCATCCATGAAAACTTCCAAAACATTTTCCACCATGTCACTAAAGATACTCATCATACATCTTTGAAAAGTGGCTGGTGCATTACACAAGCCAAAAGGCATTCTTCTATAAGCATAGGTACCAAAAGGACAAGTGAAAGTGGTTTTTTCTTGGTCTTCTAAGGAAATCTCAATTTGGTTGTAACCTGAGTATCCATCAAGAAAACAATAGAAAGCTCTTCCAGCTACTCTTTCAAGCACTTGGTCTAAAAATGGAAGTGGAAAATGGTCCTTCCTAGTCACCATGTTCAACTTACGATAATCAATGCACATACGCCATCCAGTTTGGATTCTAGTTGGTACTAGCTCATTATTTTCATTCTTCACTACCGTGACTCCAGATTTTTTAGGGACAACTTGGGTTGGACTAACCCATTTTGAGTTTGCAATGGGGTAAATGATACCTGCATCAAGTAGCTTAAGCACTTCACCTCTTACTACTTCCTTCATGTTTGGGTTCAATCGTCTTTGCATTTGCCTCACAGATTTAGCCTCTTCTTCAAGATAGATTCTATGTGTACATAAAAGAGGGCTAATTCCTTTCAAATCAGTAATAGTCCACCCAATTGCTTTCTTGTGTTTTCTCACCACTCTCAAAAGTTCTTGTTCCTGCTCTATGCTAAGTTTTGATGAAATCACAATAGGATATGATTCATCTTCCCCTAGAAAAGCATAAGATCACTTGGTAAAGGCTTCCTTTCTGGTTTATAAGGTTGGACAAGAGATGCCTCAGCTTTCACTTGGGGTGAAATCAAAGGCTCAAACGATGGGGTCCATTGACCTATTGACATAATAGGCATTGGATCTAGATAAGTCTCGAGTTCTCTTACTTCCTCATCAACACATTCCAAAGAACAAAATCTTTCATCATGAATTAAAGTTCTCTCCAATGGATCCTTGATCCACTCTCTCTCAAAGTGTTCTTGACAAACTGTTTGGATCAAATCCACCTCTCTAATGTCCTCATGTTCACCAATTTGTTTGGAGACATTGAATATGTTCATCTCCACAGTCATATTCCCAAAAGACAATTTCATCACCCCATTCCTACAGTTGATTAAAGCATTGGATGTAGCTAGGAAAGGTCTACCTAAGATGACTGGGATGGGAGCATTAGAACCTTGAATTGGTGCGGTGTCTAGCACTACAAAATCAACAGGAAAGTAGAATTTATCTACTTGGACCAACACATCCTCAACAATACCCCTGGGAATCTTGATTGACCTATCAGCTAATTGAAGGGTGATTCGAGTAGGCTTGATTTCTCCTAAACCTAACTATTCGTAAACAGTGTAGGGTATCAAATTCACACTTGCTCCTAAATCCAACAAAGCTTGGTCTATCTTATGACTTCCAATAATGCATGAAACGGTAGGACAACCAGGATCTTTGTATTTGGGAGGGGTCTTAAACTGGATGATGGCACTAGCATGTTCAGTTAGAAAGGCTTTTTCTTTCACATTCAATCTCCTTTTGACTGTGCATAAGTCCTTAAGGAACTTTGCATAAGATGGGACTTGTTTAATTGCATCAAGGAGTGGAATGTTGACTTTCACTTGTTTGAACAATTCATAGATTTCTGAGTTCATAAGATCATGTTTAGGTTTCCCTAACCTTTGTGGAAATGGTGCTCTAGGAACAAATTCTAAATCACTCACTTTGACTCCAATTTTTCTTGAATCATCTCCTTCTCACTCATCTCTTTCTCATTTATCTCACCTTCTTTATCACTCAAACTCTCATTTGTCACTTGTGTTTTGATTCCCTCTTCACTTTCCTTGGATTTCTCCTCCACAATACCTCTAGGAATCTCAAAACCTATAGCTTTGTCAACAATCTTTCCACTTCTAAGGGTAGTGATGGCTTGGACTTGTTCATGGTTTGAAGGTTCACTAGATGAGGATTCACTCATGTGTACCTGACCTCTAGGATTTGGCATTGGTTGAGCTGGAATCTTTCCCTTCTCTTGAATGCTTAGTGATTGAGTCAACTTGGTTAGTTGACTTCGAATGTCATCTAAGGTCCTATTGGTCTGGTCTTGAAATTTGTAAGCTTGGTTGTTGATTCCTCCTTGTGTTTGCATGAATTGTTGAAGAGTATCCTCTAGGGATCTCTTATGAGGTGGTTGGTATGTGTTATGTGTGGGAGCATGAAATGGTTGGGGTGGAGGTTGAAATGTTTGAGGTACTGAAGAGCCCTCATTTCTCCATCCAAAATTTGGGTGGTTCCTCCATCCAGGATTGTAGGTCTCAGAGTAGGGATTGCCTACTTGGTTTGAAAATGGCTTTCTAACATTACTTGAATCAGAAGTTTGGCCATATAGCACTTCCTTGAAGGCTGGAATGGTAGGACACTCAGTTGTCCTATGCCCTTTGCTCTCACAAACAACACAACTTTCCTCTTGTTGTTCACTCATGACATGCACTTTTTTAATCTCAAGAGACTCTACTTTCCTAGCCAATGAGGCTAATCTAGCATTGAGGTCATCAGTCTCTTTCAATTGGAACTTCCCACTTGAATGAGAAATGGTGTTTCTAGACTCAACATGAAGTGGGAGAGAAGTCTCCCATTGCTTTGTGTTTTCAGCCAATTGATCAAAGAAATCAAAGGCTTCACTTGGTTCTTTGTCATAAAACTCACCATTACACATGGTTGACACTAACTTTTTAAAATCTGCGGTAAGAGAGTCGTAGAAGAAACTCACTAACCTCCACATCTCAAAACCATGGTGGGGGCATGCATTTAACAAGTCTTTGAACCTTTCCCAAGCTTGGTGAAATGACTCATTTGGACTACAAGAAAAATTCATCATTTGACGTTGTAAGGCTGCTGTCCTATGAGTGGGGAAGTATTTTTTCAAAAATTCAGCTTGCATTTCTCTCCATGTACCTATAGACCTAGGACGCAAGGAGTTTAGCCAAAGCTTGGCTTTATCCTTTAGAGAGAATGGGAACAATTTAAGCCGAATGGTTTCCTCAGTGCATGTTCTATCAATAAAAGTATTACATACCTCTTCAAAGTCCTTAATATGTATGTATGGATTTTCAGAATCCATACCGTGAAATGTGGGAAGAAGTTGAATCATGCCCGGTTTCAAATTAAAAGCTTGTTGGTTAAGAGGAAAGATAATACACGAAGGTGTGCTTTGTCTAGCCGGGTGAAGATACTCCTAAGAGTTCGAAACATTAGGTTGATCATTGAATGTGGAGGTCCATTACCTTGAACACTCCCTTTCACCCTCTACATCTTCAACATTAGCCATGATGAAAAATAATATAACAATTATATGAATATGAAAGGAAAGGAAAGAAAGAAAAAAAAATTGCAAATAAAAGTAAATGAAACGTAAAAGATAAAGTAATAGCTCAAAAATAAAAATACAGCAAATTAAGAATTCACTCTCCAACTAATAAGCAATATTAACAACAATAAACATTAAAAGATAATTATAACAAGCACGAAACAAAGGCGGTAATACCGGCCAAGCACTTCAAACAATAAATATAAGAAAAATAATCACAACAAAACACAAAAGAAAATAAAATAAACAAAAGGCGGTAATACCGGCCAAGCACTTCAAACAATAAATATAGGAAAAATAATAACAACAAATAAATAAAATAAACAAGAGGCGGTAAAACCAGCCTTATAATATAAACAATAAATATTAGAAACTAACTAGAATAGACAATAAAAGAAAAATGATTGAACCAACCAAAATCCAATAATTAATAGTCCAGTCCACAGTCCAATATCCGAAAGTTGATGGTCAAATTTTTTTTTTTAGGCGGTAAAAACCAGCCATTTGATTTTTTATTTATATGTATTTTTTTTTTTGTTTTCCAATAATCAAATATAAATTTGTACCTTCGCTTGCTAGCTCCCCCGGCAACGACGCCAAAATTGCTTGACCGCTTTTTATGTTCGGCTTGTTTTAACTCGCAAGTGCACGAGTGTGCGATGTAGCAATTAACTCGGTAAGATCGAGGTCATATCCCACAGAGAGCTAGATCTGGAAATTAAGCTAGGTAAAAAAGAAACTCAAGAGAAATTAAATTAACAATAACTTGGTTTGAAAATGATTGATGGATTTGTTTTTCAAAGTGAAAAGTGTAATGTAAATAGATTTTAAATGACAAGAAAAGTAAGTCTTGGTCCAAATCAATTCTAATGGTGATGTATTGGTGATTCCTTCAACATATAAAAGATAACTCAACCTAATATCAACGATGGTGATATTAGATCGGAAGATATTACAATGAAGTTTAAAAAGATGAAGATTGATTATTGCTTAAGAATGAACAAGTGCTTTCATATTAAGTAAGACATTGAATCAAGCAATCTCTATACCAAAACTAAGGTTTGTGCATAAAAATTCAAGATTATAACATTACCTAAATGATTTCTAAAATTTCTTTGCAATAATTAAAACATTCATGAAGAAAATAAGAAGATAACATTAAGATTCATTCATATATTAAAGAACTCACCTCAATCACCATCATCCTTGATTTGGATCCAAGAAGGAGATTAGCCAACCATGATTATATATAAGAACACTTCAATAAACATGAAATAACTTGAATCACACTGAAATAATAAGTTTTACAAGCTAAAAGAACCGAAATCTATAAAGAAGAATACAACACAATTTCAGTAAATATTCGGACACAAATCTGACTCTAACTTTGGACAGCAATTCGACCCTCTTAGAAGCCTCTTCTGAAGATGGATATTAGATACATATTTATAGGTCATTCTGTTATCTTTCCAGATCATTAAAGAACAGCTCATTTGGACATCTGAGTCAAATGTTATGGGCAAAACACCGAAAGGTGTTCTGGAAAATCAAATCAGGCCAGCTTGGAGAAACACTTTGGTGCACGTTTTTCTTCCCTCCTTGTGAGCTGTCTCTTTCTTCTTTTGACCCAAAATAATGTCACAATGTCCCCTCCAGCTTTCCATCCATGTGCTTGCCCTCTTGGATCAATGAATTATCCAAATAAATCAAATGTTATTTATTGTGTGGACATGTAGGATCATGGATTGTGCTTGGGCTGATTTGGAGGCTGATTTGAGGCTGATTTGGGGCTGAATTTAAGTATCAAATAAGGATACAAATGTATCTATTATTTGGGCTAAGATTGACATTAAAACCTTGAGTGTTTGATGGTTGAAGTTTGCACACAACATAAGGCAAGTTTGGGCTTGAAATAGATCATATGATATTCTTTTCTAGAATTGGAATAGAATTGATTTTTGGGGCAAATTTGGAGCACTTATTTGAAACAAGATTTTCTTCAATCTTCAACTAAATTTCTCTTCAATTCTTTGTTCCGAATTCCGACGTTGAATTTTCTGAAATAATTCATTTAAGCTCCAAAAACCTATCGAAACATTAAAAGAAACTTCATTACTAAAAAGCACATCAATTATTATAAAAAACTCAAATAAAAACAATAGATACATATGTAAAATAAGAGACTTAATGATACTTTTGATGCACAATCACCTGACAGACAAACCGTTGATGAAAACTGAGCCCCTGTGTCCCAAAAATCATCCTCGAAAACCAGTTCTACGGCTGACGCTGAAATCTTCGCTCTACAAGGACTACTGCTGGCTCAGAAACCGTTGACGAAAATTAGGACCCTCGGACCCAAAAATAATCCAACAAGCCCAGTTGTACGGCTGACGCTGACATCTTCTGCGCAAATAAACTACTCCTAACAGACAAACCCTTGATGAAAACTGAGTCCCTGCTGTCCCAAAAATCATCCTCGAAAACCAGTTCTACGGCTGACGCTGTGAAATCATCACTCTACATGGACTACTGCTGGCTCAGAAAACCGTTGATGAAAACTAGGACCCTCGGACCCAAAAAATCATCCAAGAAGCCCAGTTCTACGGCTGACGCTGACATCTTCTGCGCAAATAAACTACTCCTGACAGACAAACCCTTGATGAAAACTAAGTCCCTGCTGTACAAAAAATATCCTTGAAAACCAGTTCTACGGCTGACGCTGAAATCTTCACTCTACATGGACTACTGCTGGCTCAGAAACCGTTCACGAAAACTAGAACCCTTTGACCCAAAAAATCATCAAAGAAGCCCAGTTGTACGGCTGACGCTGACATCTTCTGCGCAAATAAACTACTCCTGACAGACAAACCCTTGATGAAAACTGAGTCCCTGCTGTCCCAAAAATCATCCTCGAAACCCAGTTCTACCGCTGACGCTGAAATCTTCAATGTACATAGACTACTGCTGGCTCAGAAACCGTTGACAACAACTAGGACCCTGGGACCCAAAAATCATCCAAGAAGCCAAGTTCTACGGCTGACGCTGACATCTTCTGCGCAAATAAACTACTCCTGACAGACAGACCCTTGATGAAAACTGAATCCCTGCTGTCCCAAAAATCATTCTCGAAAACCAGTTCTACGGCTGACGCTGAAATCTTCACTCTACATGGACTACTGCTGGCTCAGAAACCGTTGATGAAAAGTAGGACCCTGGGACCCAAAAAATCATCCAAGAAGCCTAGTTGCAAGGCTGATGCTAAAATCTTCTACGCAAATAAACTACTCCTGACAGACAAACCATTAATGAAAACTGAGTCCCAGTTGTCCCAAAAATCATCCTCGAAACCCAGTTCTACCGCTGACGCTGAAATCGTCATTGTACGTAGACTAATGGTGGCTCAGAAACCGTTGATGAAAACTAGGACCCCCAGAACCAAAAAATCATCCAAGAAGCCCAGTTCTACGGCTGACGCTGACATCTTCTGCGCAAATAAACTACTCCTGACAGACAAACCCTTGATGAAAACTGAGTCCCTCCTGCACAAAAAATATCCTTGAAAACCAGTTCTACGGTTGACGCTGAAATCTTCACTCTACATGGACTACTACTGGCTCAGAAACCGTTGACGAAAACTAGGACCCCCGGACCCAAAAAATAATCCAAGAAGCCCAGTTCTACGGCTGACGCTGACATCTTCTGCGCAAATAAACTACTCCTGACAGACAAACCCTTGATGAAAACTGAGTCCCTCCTGCACAAAAAATATCCTTGAAAACCAGTTCTACGGTTGACGCTGAAATCTTCACTCTACATGGACTACTACTGGCTCAGAAACCGTTGACGAAAACTAGGACCCTCGGACCCAAAAAATAATCCAACAAGCCCAGTTCTACGGCTGACGATGACATCTTGTGCACAAATAAACTACTCCTGATAGACAAACCGTTGTTGAAAACTGAGCCCCTGTGTCCAAAAAATCATCTTCGAAACCCAGTTCTACCGCTGACGCTGAAATCTTCATTGTACATAGACTACTGCTGGCTCAGAAACCGTTCACGGAAACTAGAACCCTGTGACCCAAAAAATCATCAAAGAAGCCCAGTTGTACGGCTGACGCTGACATCTTCTGTGCAAATAAACTACTCCTGACAGACAAACCGTTGTTGAAAACTGAGTCCCAGTTGTCCCAAAAATCATCCTCGAAACCCAATTCTACCGCTGACGTTGAAATCTTCAATGTACATAGACTACTGCTGGTTCAGAAACCGTTGACGAAAACGAGGACCCCCGGACCCAAAAAATCATCCAAGAAGCCAAGTTCAACGGCTGACGCTGACATCTTCTGCGCAAATAAACTACTCCTGACAGACAAACCCTTGATGAAAACTGAGTCCCAGTTGTCCCAAAAATCATCCTCGAAACCCAGTTCTACCGCTGACGCTGAAATCTTCAATGTACATAGACTACTGCTGGCTCAGAAACCGTTGACGAAAACTAGGACCCCGAATCCAAAAAATCATCCAAGAAGCCCAGTTGTACGGCTGACGCTGACATCTTCTGCGCAAATAAACTACTCCTGATAGACAAACCCTTGATGAAAACTGAGCCACTGTGTCCCAAAAATCATCCTCGAGAACCAGTTCTACGGCTGACGCTGAAATATTCGCTCTACATGGACTATTGCTGGCTCAGAAACCGTTGACGAAAACTAGGACCCCCGGACCCAAAAAATATCCAAGAAGCCCAGTTCTACGACTGACGCTGACATTTTCTGCGCAAATAAACTACTCTAGACAGACAAACCCTTGATGAAAGCTGAGTCCCTTCTGTCCCAAAAATCATCCTCGAAACCCAGTTCTACCGCTGACGCTGAAATCTTCAATGTACATAGACTACTGCTGGCTCAGAAACCGTTGACGAAAACTAGGACCCTCTGACCAAAAAAAATCATCCAAGAAGCCCAGTTCTACGGCTGACGCTGACATCTTCTGCGCAAATAAACTACTCCTGACAGACAAACTCTTGATGAAAACTGAGCCCCTGTGTCCCAAAAATCATCCTCGAAAACCAGTTCTACGACTGACGCTGAAATCTTCGCTCTACATCGACTACTGCTGGCTCAGAAACCGTTCACGAAAACTAGAACCCTCTGACCCAAAAAATCATCCAAGAAGCCTATTTCTACGGCTGACGCTGACATCTTCTGCGCAAATAAACTACTCCTGACAGACACACCGTTGACGAAAACTGAGGCCCTAGTGTCCCAAAATTCATCCTCGAAACCCAGTTCTACCGCTGACGCTGAAATCTTCAATGTACATAGACTACTGCTGGCTCAGAAACCGTTGACGAAAACTAGGACCCCCGGACCCAAAAATAATCCAAGAAGCCCAGTTCTACGGCTGACGTTGACATCTTCTGCGCAAATAAACTACTCCTGACAGGCAAACCCTTGATGAAAACTGAGTCCTTGTTGTCCCAAAAATCATCCTCGAAACCCAGTTCTACCGCTGACGTTGAAATCTTCAATGTACATAGACTACTGCTGGTTCAGAAACCGTTGACGAAAACGAGGACCCCCGGACCCAAAAAATCATCCAAGAAGCCAAGTTCAACGACTGACGCTGACATCTTCTGCGCAAATAAACTACTCCTGACAGACAAACCCTTGATGAAAACTGAGTCCCTGTTGTCCCAAAAATCATCCTCGAAAACCAGTTCTACGTCTGACGCTGAAATCTTCAATGTACATAGACTACCGCTGGCTCAGAAACCGTTGATGAAAACCAGGACCCGCGGACCCAAAAAATCGTCCAAGAAGCCGAGTTGTACGCCTGACGCTAACATCATCTGCGGAAATAAAACTATTGCTGACAGACAAACCGTTGATGAAAATTAAGCCCCTGTGTCCCAAAAATCATCCTCGAAAACCAGTTCTACGGCTGACGCTGAAATCTTCAATGTACATAGACTACTGCTGGCTAAGAAACTGTTGATGAAAACTTGGACCCCCGGACCCAAAAAAACATCCAAGAAGCCCAGTTCAACGATTGACACTGACATCTTGTGCGCAAATAAACTACTACTGACAGAGAAACCCTTGATGAAAACTGAGTCCCTGTTGTCCCAAAAATCATCCACGAAACCCAATTCTACCGCTGATGCTCAAATCTTCAATATACATAGACTACTGCTGGCTCAGAAACCGTTGATGAAAACTAGGACCCCCGGACCTAAAAAATTATCCAAGAAGCCCAGTTGTACGGCTGACGCTGACATCTTCTGCGCAAATAAACTACTCCTGACAGACAAACCCTTGATGAAAACTGAGTCCCTAGTGTCCCAAAAATCATCCTTGAAACCCAGTTCTACCTCAGACGTTGAAATCTTCAATGTACATAGACTACTGCTGGCTCAGAAACCGTTGACGAAAACTAGGACCCCCGGACCCAAAAAATCATCCAAGAAGCCAAGTTCTACGGCTGACGCTGACATCTTCTGCGGAAATAAACTACAACTGACAGACAAACCCTTGATGAAAACTGAGTCCCTGCTGTACAAAAAATCAACATCCAAAACCAGTTCTACGGCTGACGCTGAAATCTTCCCTCTACATGGACTACTGCTGGCTCAGAAACCGTTGACGAAAACTAGGACCCTCGGACCCAAAAAATCATCCAAGCAGCCTAGTTGCACGGCTGACGCTGACATCTTCTGCGGAAATAAACTAATCCTGACAGACAAACCGTTGATGAAAACTGAGCCCCTGTGTCCCAAAAGTCATCCTCGAAACCCAGTTCTACCGCTGACGCTGAAATCTTCACTCTACATGGACTACTGCTGGCTCAGAAAACCGTTGACGAAAACTAGGACCCTCGGACCCAAAAAATCATCCAAGCAGCCTAGTTGTACGGCTGACGCAGACATCTTCTGCGGAAATAAACTAATCCTGACATACAAACCGTTGATGAAAAATGAGCCCCTGTGTCCCAAAAATCATCCTCGAAAACTAGTTCTACGGCTGACGCTGAAATCTTCACTCTACATGGACTACTGCTGGCTCAGAAACAGTTGACGAAAACTAGTACCCTCAGACCCAAAAAATCATCCAAGAAGCCCAGTTGTACGGTTGACATTGAAATCTTCTACGCAAATAAAGTACTACTGACAGACAAACCCTTGATGAAAACTGAGTCCCTAGTGTCCCAAAAATTATCCTTGAAACCCAGTTCTACCGTTGACGCTCAAATCTTCAATGTACATAGACTACTGCTGGCTCAGAAACCGTTGACGAAAACTAGGACCCCCAGACCCAAAAAATAATCCAAGAAGCCCAATTCTACGGCTGACGCTGACATCTTCTGCGCAAATAAACTACAACTGACAGACAAACCCTTGATCAAAACTGAGTCCCTGCTGTACAAAAAATCAACATCCAAAACCAGTTTTACGGCTGACGCTGAAATCTTCCCTCTACATGGACTACTGCTGGCTCAGAAACCGTTGACGAAAACTAGGACCCCCGGACCCAAAAAATTATCCAAGAAGCCCAGTTCTACGGCTGACGCTGACATCTTCTGCGCAAATAAACTACTCCTGACAGACAAACCCTTGATGAAAACTGAGTCCCTGCTGTACAAAAAATCAACATCCAAAACCAGTTCTACGGCTGACGCTGAAATCTTCCCTCTACATGGACTACTGCTGGCTCAGAAACCGTTGACGAAAACTAGGACCCTCGGACCCAAAAAATCATCCAAGCAGCCTAGTTGTACGGTTGACGCAGACATCTTCTGCGGAAATAAACTAATCCTGACATACAAACCGTTGATGAAAAATGAGCCCCTGTGTCCCAAAAATCATCCTCGAAAACCAGTTCTACGGCTGACGCTGAAATCTTCACTCTACATGGACTACTGCTGGCTCAGAAACCGTTGACGAAAACTAGGACCCTCGGACCCAAAAAATCATCCAAGAAGCCTAGTTGCAAGGCTGATGCTAAAATCTTCTACGCAAATAAACTACTCCTGACAGACAAACCATTAATGAAAACTGAGTCCCTGTTGTACAAAAAATCATCCTCCAAAACCAGTTCTACGGCTGACGCTTAAATCTTCCCTCTACATGTACTACTGCTGGCTCAGAAACCGTTGACGAAAACTAGGACCCCCGGACCCAAAAAATTATCCAAGAAGCCCAGTTCTACGGCTGACGCTAACATCTTCTGCGCAAATAAACTACTCCTGACAGACAAACCCTTGATGAAAAATGAGTCCCTGGTGTCCCAAAAATCATCCTCGAAACCCAGTTCTACCGCAGACGTTGAAATCTTCAATGTACATAGACTACTGCTGGCTCAGAAACCGTTGACGAAAACTAGGACCCTCGGACCCAAAAAATCATCCAAGCAGCCTAGTTGTACGGCTGACTCTGACATCTTCTGCGGAAATAAACTAATCCTGACATACAAACCGTTGATGAAAAATGAGCCCCTGTGTCCCAAAAATTATCCTTGAAACCCAGTTCTACCGTTGACGCTCAAATCTTCAATGTACATAGACTACTGCTGGCTCAGAAACCGTTGACGAAACCTAGGACCCCCAGACCCAAAAAATAATCCAAGAAGCCCAGTTCTACGGCTGACGCTGACATCTTCTGCGCAAATAAACTACTCCTGACAGACAAACCCTTGATGAAAACTAAGTGCCTGTTGTCCCAAAAATCATCCTCGAAACCCAGTTCTACCGCTGACGTTGAAATCTTCAATGTACATAGACTACTGCTGGCTCAGAAACCGTTGACGAAAGCTAGGACCCCCGGACCCAAAAAATTATCCAAGAAGCCCAGTTCTACGGCTGACGCTGACATCTTCTGCGCAAATAAACTACTCTTGACAGACAAACCCTTGATGAAAACTGAGTCCCTGGTGTCCCAAAAATCATCCTCGAAACCCAGTTCTACCGCAGACGGTGAAATCTTCAATGTACATAGACTACTGCTGGCTCAGAAACCGTTGACGAAAACTACGACCCCCGGACCCAAAAAATCATCCAAGAAGCCAAGTTCTACGGCTGACGCTGACATCTTCTGCGGAAATAAACTACAACTGACAGACAAACCCTTGATCAAAACTGAGTCCCTGCTGTACAAAAATCAACATCCAAAACCAGTTTTACGGCTGACGCTGAAATCTTCCCTCTACATGGACTACTGCTGGCTCAGAAACCGTTGACGAAAACTAGGACCCTCGGACCCAAAAAATCATCCAAGAAGCCTAGTTGCACGGCTGACGCTGACATCTTCTGCGGAAATAAACTAATCTTGACAGACAAACCGTTGATGAAAACTGAGCCCCAGTGTCCCAAAAATCATCCTCGAAACCCAGTTCTACCGCTGACGCTGAAATCTTCACTCTACATGGACTACTGCTGGCTCAGAAACCGTTGACGAAAACTAATACCCTCAGACCCAAAAAATCTTCTAAGAAACCCAGTTCTACGGTTGACATTGACATCTTCTACGCAAATAAACTACTACTGACAGACAAACCCTTGATGAAAACTGAGTCCCTGGTGTCCCAAAAATCATCCTCGAAACCCAGTTCTACCGCAGACGTTGAAATCTTCAATGTACATAGACTACTGCTGGCTCAGAAACCGTTGACGAAAACTAGGACCCTCGGACCCAAAAAATCATCCAAGCAGCTTAGTTGTACGGCTGACGCTGACATCTTCTGCGGTAATAAACTAATCCTGACATACAAACCGTTGATGAAAAATGAGCCCCTGTGTCCCAAAAATCATCCTCGAAAACCAGTTCTACGGCTGACGCTGAAATCTTCACTCTACATGGACTACTGCTGGCTCAGAAACCGTTGACGAAAACTAGTACCCTCGGACCCAAAAAATCATCCAAGAAGCCCAGTTGTACGGGTGACATTGAAATCTTCTACGCAAATAAAGTACTACTGACAGACAAACCCTTGATGAAAACTGAGTCCCTAGTGTCCCAAAAATTATCCTTGAAACCCAGTTCTACCGTTGACGCTCAAATCTTCAATGTACATAGACTACTGTTGGCTCAGAAACCGTTGACGAAAACTAGGACCCCCGGACCCAAAAATAATCCAAGAAGCGCAGTTCTACAGCTGACGCTGACATCTTCTGCGCAAATAAACTACTCCTGACAGACAAACCCTTGATGAAAACTGAGTCCCTGTTGTCCCAAAAATCATCCTCGAAACCCAGTTCTACCGCAGACGTTGAAATCTTCAATGTACATAGACTACTGCTGGCTCAGAAACCGTTGACGAAAACTAGGACCCCCGGACCCAAAAAATAATCCAAGAAGCCCAATTCTACGGCTGACGCTGACATCGTCTGCGCAAATAAACTACAACTGACAGACAAACCCTTGATGAAAACTGAGTCCCTGTTGTACAAAAAATCATCCTCCAAAACCAGTTCTACGGCTGACGCTTAAATCTTCCCTCTACATGTACTACTGCTGGCTCAGAAACCGTTGACGAAAACTAGGACCCCCGGACCCAAAAAATTATCCAAGAAGCCCAGTTCTACGGCTGACGCTGACATCTTCTGCGCAAATAAACTACTCCTGACAGACAAACCCTTGATGAAAACTGAGTCCCTGGTGTCCCAAAAATCATCCTCGAAACCCAGTTCTACCGCAGACGTTGAAATCTTCAATGTACATAGACTACTGCTGGCTCAGAAACCGTTGACGAAAACTAGGACCCTCGGACCCAAAAAATCATCCAAGTAGCCTAGTTGTACGGCTGACTCTGACATCTTCTGCGGAAATAAACTAATCCTGACATACAAACCGTTGATGAAAAATGAGCCCCTGTGTCCCAAAAATTATCCTTGAAACCCAGTTCTACCGTTGACGCTCAAATCTTCAATGTACATAGACTACTGCTGGCTCAGAAACCGTTGACGAAACCTAGGACCCCCAGACCCAAAAAATAATCCAAGAAGCCCAGTTCTACGGCTGACGCTGACATCTTCTGCGCAAATAAACTACTCCTGACAGACAAACCCTTGATGAAAACTAAGTGCCTGTTGTCCCAAAAATCATCCTCGAAACCCAGTTCTACCGCTGACGTTGAAATCTTCAATGTACATAGACTACTGCTGGCTCAGAAACCGTTGACGAAAGCTAGGACCCCCGGACCCAAAAAATTATCCAAGAAGCCCAGTTCTACGGCTGACGCTGACATCTTCTGCGCAAATAAACTACAACTGACAGACAAACCCTTGATCAAAACTGAGTCCCTGCTGTACAAAAAATCAACATCCAAAACCAGTTTTACGGCTGACGCTGAAATCTTCCCTCTACATGGACTACTGCTGGCTCAGAAACCGTTGACGAAAACTAGGACCCTCGGACCCAAAAAATCATCCAAGAAGCCTAGTTGCACGGCTGACGCTGACATCTTCTGCGGAAATAAACTAATCTTGACAGACAAACCGTTGATGAAAACTGAGCCCCTATGTCCCAAAAATCATCCTCGAAACCCAGTTCTACCGCTGACGCTGAAATCTTCACTCTACATGGACTACTGCTGGCTCAGAAACCGTTGACGAAAACTAATACCCTCAGACCCAAAAAATCTTCTAAGAAGCCCAGTTCTACGGTTGACATTGACATCTTCTACGCAAATAAACTACTACTGACAGACAAACCCTTGATGAAAACTGAGTCCCTGGTGTCCCAAAAATCATCCTCGAAACCCAGTTCTACCGCAGACGTTGAAATCTTCAATGTACATAGACTACTGCTGGCTCAGAAACCGTTGACGAAAACTAGGACCCTCGGACCCAAAAAATCATCCAAGCAGCTTAGTTGTACGGCTGACGCTGACATCTTCTGCGGTAATAAACTAATCCTGACATACAAACCGTTGATGAAAAATGAGCCCCTGTGTCCCAAAAATCATCCTCGAAAACCAGTTCTACGGCTGACGCTGAAATCTTCACTCTACATGGACTACTGCTGGCTCAGAAACCGTTGACGAAAACTAGTACCCTCGTACCCAAAAAATCATCCAAGAAGCCCAGTTGTACGGGTGACATTGAAATCTTCTACGCAAATAAAGTACTACTGACAGACAAACCCTTGATGAAAACTGAGTCCCTAGTGTCCCAAAAATTATCCTTGAAACCCAGTTCTACCGTTGACGCTCAAATCTTCAATGTACATAGACTACTGTTGGCTCAGAAACCGTTGACGAAAACTAGGACCCCCGGACCCAAAAAATAATCCAAGAAGCGCAGTTCTACAGCTGACGCTGACATCTTCTGCGCAAATAAACTACTCCTGACAGACAAACCCTTGATGAAAACTGAGTCCCTGTTGTCCCAAAAATCATCCTCGAAACCCAGTTCTACCGCAGACGTTGAAATCTTCAATGTACATAGACTACTGCTGGCTCAGAAACCGTTGACGAAAACTAGGACCCCCGGACCCAAAAAATAATCCAAGAAGCCCAATTCTACGGCTGACGCTGACATCGTCTGCGCAAATAAACTACAACTGACAGACAAACCCTTGATGAAAACTGAGTCCCTGTTGTACAAAAAATCATCCTCCAAAACCAGTTCTACGGCTGACGCTTAAATCTTCCCTCTACATGTACTACTGCTGGCTCAGAAACCGTTGACGAAAACTAGGACCCCCGGACCCAAAAAATTATCCAAGAAGCCCAGTTCTACGGCTGACGCTGACATCTTCTGCGCAAATAAACTACTCCTGACAGACAAACCCTTGATGAAAACTGAGTCCCTGGTGTCCCAAAAATCATCCTCGAAACCCAGTTCTACCGCAGACGTTGAAATCTTCAATGTACATAGACTACTGCTGGCTCAGAAACCGTTGACGAAAACTAGGACCCTCGGACCCAAAAAATCATCCAAGCAGCCTAGTTGTACGGCTGACTCTGACATCTTCTGCGGAAATAAACTAATCCTGACATACAAACCGTTGATGAAAAATGAGCCCCTGTGTCCCAAAAATTATCCTTGAAACCCAGTTCTACCGTTGACGCTCAAATCTTCAATGTACATAGACTACTGCTGGCTCAGAAACCGTTGACGAAACCTAGGACCCCCAGACCCAAAAAATAATCCAAGAAGCCCAGTTCTACGGCTGACGCTGACATCTTCTGCGCAAATAAACTACTCCTGACAGACAAACCCTTGATGAAAGCTGAGTCCCTTCTGTCCCAAAAATCATCCTCGAAACCCAGTTCTACCGCTGACGCTGAAATCTTCAATGTACATAGACTACTGCTGGCTCAGAAACCGTTGACGAAAGCTAGGACCCCCGGACCCAAAAAATTATCCAAGAAGCCCAGTTCTACGGCTGACGCTGACATCTTCTGCGCAAATAAACTACTCCTGACAGACAAACCCTTGATGAAAACTGAGTCCCTGGTGTCCCAAAAATCATCCTCGAAACCCAGTTCTACCGCAGACGGTGAAATCTTCAATGTACATAGACTACTGCTGGCTCAGAAACCGTTGACGAAAACTACGACCCCCGGACCCAAAAAAATCATCCAAGAAGCCAAGTTCTACGGCTGACGCTGACATCTTCTGCGGAAATAAACTACAACTGACAGACAAACCCTTGATCAAAACTGAGTCCCTGCTGTACAAAAAATCAACATCCAAAACCAGTTTTACGGCTGACGCTGAAATCTTCCCTCTACATGGACTACTGCTGGCTCAGAAACCGTTGACGAAAACTAGGACCCTCGGACCCAAAAAATCATCCAAGAAGCCTAGTTGCACGGCTGACGCTGACATCTTCTGCGGAAATAAACTAATCTTGACAGACAAACCGTTGATGAAAACTGAGCCCCTGTTGTCCCAAAAATCATCCTCGAAACCCAGTTCTACCGCTGACGCTGAAATCTTCACTCTACATGGACTACTGCTGGCTCAGAAAACCGTTGACGAAAACTAATACCCTCAGACCCAAAAAATCTTCTAAGAAGCCCAGTTCTACGGTTGACATTGACATCTTCTACGCAAATAAACTACTACTGACAGACAAACCCTTGATGAAAACTGAGTCCCTGGTGTCCCAAAAATCATCCTCGAAACCCAGTTCTACCGCAGACGTTGAAATCTTCAATGTACATAGACTACTGCTGGCTCAGAAAACCGTTGACGAAAACTAGGACCCTCGGACCCAAAAAATCATCCAAGCAGCTTAGTTGTACGGCTGACGCTGACATCTTCTGCGGTAATAAACTAATCCTGACATACAAACCGTTGATGAAAATGAGCCCCTGTGTCCCAAAAATCATCCTCGAAAACCAGTTCTACGGCTGACACTGAAATCTTCACTCTACATGGACTACTGCTGGCTCAGAAAACCGTTGACGAAAACTAGTACCCGCGGACCCAAAAAATCATCCAAGAAGCCCAGTTGTACGGTTGACATTGAAATCTTCTACGCAAATAAAGTACTACTGACAGACAAACCCTTGATGAAAACTGAGTCCCTAGTGTCCCAAAAATTATCCTTGAAACCCAGTTCTACCGTTGACGCTCAAATCTTCAATGTACATAGACTACTGTTGGCTCAGAAACCGTTGACGAAAACTAGGACCCCCGGACCCAAAAAATAATCCAAGAAGCGCAGTTCTACAGCTGACGCTGACATCTTCTGCGCAAATAAACTACTCCTGACAGACAAACCCTTGATGAAAACTGAGTCCCTGTTGTCCCAAAAATCATCCTCGAAACCCAGTTCTACCGCAGACGTTGAAATCTTCAATGTACATAGACTACTGCTGGCTCAGAAACCGTTGACGAAAACTAGGACCCCCGGACCCAAAAATAATCCAAGAAGCCCAATTCTACGGCTGACGCTGACATCGTCTGCGCAAATAAACTACAACTGACAGACAAACCCTTGATGAAAACTGAGTCCCTGTTGTACAAAAAATCATCCTCCAAAACCAGTTCTACGCCTGACGCTTAAATCTTCCCTCTACATGTACTACTGCTGGCTCAGAAACCGTTGACGAAAACTAGGACCCCCGGACCCAAAAAATTATCCAAGAAGCCCAGTTCTACGGCTGACGCTGACATCTTCTGCGCAAATAAACTACTCCTGACAGACAAACCCTTGATGAAAACTGAGTCCCTGGTGTCCCAAAAATCATCCTCGAAACCCAGTTCTACCGCAGACGTTGAAATCTTCAATGTACATAGACTACTGCTGGCTCAGAAACCGTTTGACGAAAACCTAGGACCCTCGGACCCAAAAAATCATCCAAGCAGCCTAGTTGTACGGCTGACTCTGACATCTTCTGCGGAAATAACTAATCCTGACATACAAACCGTTGATGAAAAATGAGCCCCTGTGTCCCAAAAATTATCCTTGAAACCCAGTTCTACCGTGACGCTCAAATCTTCAATGTACATAGACTACTGCTGGCTCAGAAACCGTTGACGAAACCTAGGACCCCCAGACCCAAAAATAATCCAAGAAGCCCAGTTCTACGGCTGACGCTGACATCTTCTGCGCAAATAAACTACTCCTGACAGACAAACCCTTGATGAAAACTAAGTGCCTGTTGTCCCAAAAATCATCCTCGAAACCCAGTTCTACCGCTGACGTTGAAATCTTCAATGTACATAGACTACTGCTGGCTCAGAAACCGTTGACGAAAGCTAGGACCCCCCGGACCCAAAAAATTATCCAAGAAGCCCAGTTCTACGGCTGACGCTGACATCTTCTGCGCAAATAAACTACTCCTGACAGACAAACCCTTGATGAAAACTGAGTCCCTGGTGTCCCAAAAATCATCCTCGAAACCCAGTTCTACCGCAGACGGTGAAATCTTCAATGTACATAGACTACTGCTGGCTCAGAAACCGTTGACGAAAACTACGACCCCCGGACCCAAAAAATCATCCAAGAAGCCAAGTTCTACGGCTGACGCTGACATCTTCTGCGGAAATAAACTACAACTGACAGACAAACCCTTGATCAAAACTGAGTCCCTGCTGTACAAAAATCAACATCCAAAACCAGTTTTACGGCTGACGCTGAATGAAATCTTCCCTCTACATGGACTACTGTTGGCTCAGAAACCGTTGACGAAAACTAGGACCCCCGGACCCAAAAATAATCCAAGAAGCGCAGTTCTACAGCTGACGCTGACATCTTCTGCGCAAATAAACTACTCCTGACAGACAAACCCTTGATGAAAACTGAGTCCCTGTTGTCCCAAAAATCATCCTCGAAACCCAGTTCTACCGCAGACGTTGAAATCTTCAATGTACATAGACTACTGCTTGGCTCAGAAACCGTTGACGAAAACTAGGACCCCCGGACCCAAAAAAATAATCCAAGAAGCCCAATTCTACGGCTGACGCTGACATCGTCTGCGCAAATAAACTACAACTGACAGACAAACCCTTGATGAAAACTGAGTCCCTGTTGTACAAAAAATCATCCTCCAAAACCAATTCTACGGCTGACGCTTAAATCTTCCCTCTACATGTACTACTGCTGGCTCAGAAACCGTTGACGAAAACTAGGACCCCCGGACCCAAAAAATTATCCAAGAAGCCCAGTTCTACGGCTGACGCTGACATCTTCTGCGCAAATAAACTACTCCTGACAGACAAACCCTTGATGAAAACTGAGTCCCTGGTGTCCCAAAAATCATCCTCGAAACCCAGTTCTACCGCAGACGTTGAAATCTTCAATGTACATAGACTACTGCTGGCTCAGAAACCGTTGACGAAAACTAGGACCCGCGGACCCAAAAAATCATCCAAGCAGCCTAGTTGTTACGGCTGACTCTGACATCTTCTGCGGAAATAAACTAATCCTGACATACAAACCGTTGATGAAAAATGAGCCCCTGTGTCCCAAAATTATCCTTGAAACCCAGTTCTACCGTTGACGCTCAAATCTTCAATGTACATAGACTACTGCTGGCTCAGAAACCGTTGACATAACCTAGGACCCCCAGACCCAAAAAATAATCCAAGAAGCCCAGTTCTACGGCTGACGCTGACATCTTCTGCGCAAATAAACTACTCCTAACAGACAAACCCTTGATGAAAACTAAGTGCCTGTTGTCCCAAAAATCATCCTCGAAACCCAGTTCTACCGCTGACGTTGAAATCTTCAATGTACATAGACTACTGCTGGCTCAGAAACCGTTGACGAAAGCTAGGACCCCCGGGACCCAAGAAATTATCCAAGAAGCCCAGTTCTACGGCTGACGCTGAACATCTTCTGCGCAAATAAACTACTCCTGACAGACAAACCCTTGATGAAAACTGAGTCCCTGGTGTCCCAAAAAATCATCCTCGAAACCCAGTTCTACCGCAGACGGTGAAATCTTCAATGTACATAGACTACTGCTGGCTCAGAAACCGTTGACGAAAACTACGACCCCCGGACCCAAAAAATCATCCAAGAAGCCAAGTTCTACGGCTGACGCTGACATCTTCTGCGGAAATAAACTACAACTGACAGACAAACCCTTGATCAAAACTGAGTCCCTGCTGTACAAAAAATCAACATCCAAAACCAGTTTTACGGCTGACGCTGAAATCTTCCCTCTACATGGACTACTGCTGGCTCAGAAACCGTTGACGAAAACTAGGACCCTCGGACCCAAAAAATCATCCAAGAAGCCTAGTTGCACGGCTGACGCTGACATCTTCTGCGGAAATAAACTAATCTTGACAAACAAACCGTTGATGAAAACTGAGCCCCTGTGTCCCAAAATCATCCTCGAAACCCAGTTCTACCGCTGACGCTGTGAAATCTTCACTCTACATGGACTACTGCTGGCTCAGAAACCGTTGACGAAAACTAATACCCTCAGACCCAAAAAATCTTCTAAGAAGCCCAGTTCTACGGTTGACATTGACATCTTCTACGCAAATAAACTACTACTGACAGACAAACCCTTGATGAAAACTGAGTCCCTGGTGTCCCAAAATCATCCTCGAAACCCAGTTCTACCGCAGACGTTGAAATCTTCAATGTACATAGACTACTGCTGGCTCAGAAAACCGTTGACGAAAACTAGGACCCTCGGACCCAAAAAATCATCCAAGCAGCTTAGTTGTACGGCTGACGCTGAAATCTTCACTCTACATGGACTACTGCTGGCTCAGAAACCGTTGACGAAAACTAGTACCCTCGGACCCAAAAAATCATCCAAGAAGCCCAGTTGTACGGTTGACATTGAAATCTTCTACGCAAATAAAGTACTACTGACAGACAAACCCTTGATGAAAACTGAGTCCCTAGTGTCCCAAAAATTATCCTTGAAACCCAGTTCTACCGTTGACGCTCAAATCTTCAATGTACATAGACTACTGTTGGCTCAGAAACCGTTGACGAAAACTAGGACCCCCGGGACCCAAAAAATAATCCAAGAAGCGCAGTTCTACAGCTGACGCTGACATCTTCTGCGCAAATAAACTACTCCTGACAGACAAACCGTTGATGAAAACTGAAGTCCCTGCTGTACAAAAATCAACATCCAAAACCAGTTCTACGGCTGACGCTGATGAATCTCCCCTCTACATGGACTACTGCTGGCTCAGAAACCGTTGACGAAAACTAGGACCCTCGGACCCAAAAAATCATCCAAGCAGCCTAGTTGTACGGCTGACGCTGACATCTTCTGCGGAAATAAACTAATCCTGACATACAAACCGTTGATGAAAAATGAGCCCCTGTGTCCCAAAAATCATCCTCGAAAACCAGTTCTACGGCTGACGCTGAAATCTTCCTCTACATGGACTACTGCTGGCTCAGAAACCTGTTGACGAAACTAGTACCCCGGACCCAAAAAATCATCCAAGAAGCCCAGTTGTACGGGTGACATTGAAATCTTCTACGCAAATAAAGTACTACTGACAGACAACCCTTGATGAAAACTGAGTCCATAGTGTCCCAAAATTATCCTTGAAACCCAGTTCTACCGTTGACGCTCAAATCTTCAATGTACATCGACTACTGCTTGGCTCAGAAACCGTTGACGAAAACTAGGACCCCCGGACCCAAAAAATAATCCAAGAAGCGCAGTTCTACGGCTGACGCTGACATCTTCTGCGCAAAATAAAACTACTCCTGACAGACAAACCCTTGATGAAAACTGAAGTCCCTGTGTCCCAAAAATCATCCTCGAAACCCAGTTCTACCGCAGACGTTGAAATCTTCAATGTACATAGACTACTGGTGGCTCAGAAAACGTTGACGAAAACTAGGACCCCCGGACCCAAAAAATAATCCAAGAAGCCCAATTCTACGGCTGACGCTGACATCTTCTGCGCAAATAAACTACTCCTGACAGACAAACCCTTGATAAAAACTGAGTCCCTGGTGTCCCAAAAATCATCCTCGAAACCCAGTTCTACCGCAGACGTTGAGATCTTCAATGTACATAGACTACTGCTGGCTCAGAAACAGTTGACGAAAACTAGGACCCCCGCACCAAAAAAATCATCCAAGAAGCCAAGTTCTACGGCTTACGCTGACATCTTCTGCGGAAATAAACTACAACTGACAGACAAACCCTTGATGAAAACGGAGTTCCTGCTGTACAAAAAATCAACCTCCAAAAACCAGTTCTACGGCTGACGCTGAATGAAATCTTCCCTCTACATGGACTACTGCTGGCTCAGAAAACCGTTGACGAAACTAGGACCCTCGGACCCAAAAAGTCATCCAAGAAGCCTAGTTGCACGGCTGACGCTGACATCTTCTGCGGAAATAAACTAATCCTGACAGACAAACCGTTGATGAAAACTGAGCCCCTAAGTCCCAAAAATCATCCTCGAAACCCACTTCTACCGCTGACGCTGAAATCTTCACTCTACATGGACTACTGCTGGCTCAGAAACCGTTGACGAAAACTAGTACCCTCAAACCCAAAAAATCATCCAAGAAGCCCATTTCTACGGTTGACATTGACATCTTCAACGCAAATAAACTACTACTGACAGATAAACCCTTGATGAAAACTGAGTCACTGGTGTCCCAAAAATCATCCTCGAAACCCAGTTCTACTGCTGACACTCAAATCTTCAATGTCCATAGACTACTGCTGGCTGAGAAAACCGTTGACGAAAACTAGGACCCCCGGACCCAAAAAATAATCCAAGAAGCCCAGTTCTACGGCTGACGCTGACATCTTCTGCGCAAATAAACTACTCTGACAGACAAACCCTTGATGAAAACTGAGTCCCTGTGTCCAAAAAATCATCCGAAACCCAGTCTACCGCTGACTTTGAAATCTTCAATGTACATAGACTACCGCTGTCTCAGAAACCGTTGACGAAAACTAGGACCCCAGACCCAAAAAATCATCAATGAAGCCAAGTTCTACGGCTGACGCAGACATCATCTGCGCAAATAAACTACTCCTGACAGACAAACCTTGATGAAAACAGAGTCTCCTGTTGTCCAAAAAATATCCTCGAAACCACTTCTACCGCTGAGTTTGAAATCTCAATGTACATAGACTTACTGCTGGCTCAGGAAACCGTTGACGAAAACCTAGGACCCTTGGGACCCACACAATCATCAAGAAGCCTAGTTGTACGGATGACGCTGACATCTTCTGCGCAAATAGACTAATTCTAACAGACAAACCGTTGACGAAAACTAAGGCCCTAGTGTCCCAAAATTCATCCTAGAAACCCAGTTTTACCGCTGACGTTGAAATCTTCAATGTACATAGACTACTGCTGGCTCAGAAACCGTTGACGAAAACTAGGACCCTCGGACCCAAAAAATAATCAAGAAGCCCAATTCTACGGCTGACGCTGACATCTTCTGCGCAAATAAACTTACACTGACAGACAAACCCTTGATGAAAACTGAGTCCCTGTGTACAAAAAATCATCCTCCAAAACCAGTTCTACCGCTGACGCTGAAATCTTCAATGTACATAGACTACTGCTGTGGCTCAGAGAAACCGTTGACGAAAACTAGGACCCGCGGCCCAAAAAATAATCCAAAATGCCCAATTCTACGGCTGACGCTGACATCTTCTGCGCAAATAAACTACAACTGACAGACAAACCCTTGATGAAAACAGAGTCCCTGTTGTCCCAAAAATCATCCTCGAAACCGAGTTCTACCGCTGACGTTGAAATCTTCAATGTACATAGACTACCGCTGGATCAGAAACCGTTGACGAAAACTAGGACCCCCAGACCCAAAAAATCATCCAAGAAGCCTAGTTGCACGGCTGACGCTGACATCTACTGCGGAAATAAACTGATCCTGACAGACAAACTGTTGATGAAAACTGAGCCCCTGTGTCCCAAAAATCATCCTCGAAATCCAGTTCTACCGCAGACGTTGAAATCTTCAATGTACATAGACTACTGCTGGCTCAGAAACCGTTGACGAAAACTAGGACCCCGGACCCAAAAAATCATCCAAGAAGCCTAGTTGCACGGCTGACACTGACATCTTCTGCGGAAATAAACTAATCCTGACAGACAAACCCTTGATGAAAACTGAGTCCCTGGTGTCCCAAAAATCATCCTCGAAATCCAGTTCTACGCAGACGTTGAAATCTTCAATGTACATAGACTACTGCTGGCTCAGAAACCGTTGACGAAAACTAGGACCCCCGAAACCAAAAAATCATCCAAGAAGCCTAGTTTGAACGGCTGACGCTGACATCTTCTGCGGAAAAAAAACTAATCCTGACAGACAAACCGTTGATGAAAACTGAGCCCCTTTGTCCCAAAATTCATGCTCGAAAACCCAGTTCTACCGCTGACGCTGAAATCTTCAATGTACATAGACTGTTGGCTTAGAAACGTTGACGAAAACTAGGACCCCCGAACCCAAGACATCATCCAAGAAGCCAAGTTCTACGGTTGACGCTGACATCTTCTGCAAATAAACTACAAACTGACAGACAAAACCTTGATGAAAACTGAGTCCCTGCTGTACAAAAAATCATCCTCCAATACCAGTTCTACGGCTGAC